>NC_068279.1:54400946-54615946 GCF_025860055.1 Xyrauchen texanus | reverse complement strand
ACATTTTAGTGAATCAGGTCATTTTGGACAGCTCGTGTAAATGAACTAGTTGCAAATAAACAGGGTATTGTAATTTACATGAGCTGTCCAAAATGAACTGATTCACTAGTGTTGCCAAATCAGATTCATTTTTTTATTTATTTATGTTTCATATTGATGAAATAATCTAAATGATTCACTAATTCTCTTGAGCATGTGCAGCCTAATTTGGCCTTTTCTTATTTTTGTATTACTTAATTAACTATCAGGGGATATTATTAGATTCATTATTGATTTAATCTACAGGTAGTTCACCAGAAGAAGTGAGTTAGTGTTTGGTAGAAGAAGCACGGTCATACTTGCAGTTATATAAACTTACTCTCCAGAGTACAGTGATTGAGAAACTTTGTTTCCTTGTCAATCAGCAAGTGTATTTTGTTCATTTTATGTTCACAATGTCTTTTATCGTTGCTCTAATTGTTGTAAATAGTGTACATGATGTTGTGTATAGACTTGTAAATATGCTAATTCCAGCCTTGTATCTCTTTGTAGATGGACTCTTTATATATGCTTTATTTCCTATGTGGAAGTAGTCTAAAGTATGCTAATTCCCCAAGTGATTAAAGCAAGCCTTCCTTTGTGGGATTTTCACCACTGGTCTTGTGGATCTTTATCTCAGCACGAGGACAGAGACGTGGTCAATTATATTGCTAATTTGTTTGAGGATTACGGGAACACATTTACTGTTCACTTCCATTTGAATAGTTTTTTGTTATACATCACCAAAATTTGGATTATCCATCAACAAGAGCTCACCATCTTTGGTCATTGACATTTACATGGATTTCAGTTTCCACAATTATCCCCAACTTTCATCATCATCCAATCTTCCAGCTAAGTTTGTTTATTTTTGGTTTATTGGACATTGCATTTGCTCATCTCTCGCCATTACTCATACCTGCTATCATCATCCTTGCTGTTTCATGAATATATTTTTCATTTCATTGTAATCAATCTGTTCAGTTCATTTCATTTTACCATGTTATATAATTATATTGTTGTTTACTTCACTTTGGTTTGGAACATATCATTGTAAATAAAAGAGTGCAAACTCAATTTTCTTTGTGTCTGTGGTTCTATGGTCTCAGGCTAGGAAATAATAAAATCCACTCAACAGCAACGAAAGTTAAAAAGCTTGCCGGTCCCCTCCCAAAATTCAGATATAACTCAAGCCTTCGCCGGGCAGTGGTTATACAATATTGGTTCTATGATGTGTCATCGTGGACAATCACGACGTATCAGTTCGAAACTAAACTTAAAATGTATCTATTTTCCTTGGCTTTTAACATTCGTTGACCATTTCTCTTTTAATCTTTGTAAGTTTATTGTTATTACATGTGTTGATTGTTGTCTTTTTCTATATCGTGCAGCACTTTGATAAACTTCGGTTGTTTTTAAATGTGCTATATAAATAAACTGATTGATTGATTGAATTAGGATAATGTAGAATGAGACTTGGCAGTGAGGAAGGTTTTCAGTGAATAAGAACTTAATGCTGACTGAATTTTATAATTTCTTTGGCTGAACTGTTCCTGTAATAAGTCCAGCATAACATCATCCTGGTTACTTGCATAATATCCATTCCCTGCTGGAGGGAGTGAGACGTTGTGTCGATGACCACTAGTGTCACTACAATCTTGGGAGCCAGAGACTCCTCTGATCTTTGATAAAAGGCCAATGGGAATTGGCGAGTGGTATTTGCATGCCACTCCCCTGAACATAAGGGTATAAAGGAGCTGGCTTGCAAACCGCTTATTCAGATTTTGTGCTGAGGAGCCGAGAGGAGGTCCCGGGCATTTCAGCGTGTAGTCCAGCATTGTGGCAGGAGGGACACAATGTCTCGTTCCCTCGATCAGGGAAAGGAGGTTACACAAGAAACCATAGGACCCTATCTGTCACTCACTCGACGTTGTGTCGATGTAGTGACACTAGGGGTCCCTACATGAAATGCCACAACTAGCTGAACTGTGTTTCGTGAACTGGTGGTGGGAGATGGGCAGCCTACCGTGTGCCTCGTAGCCAGCGCACCAGGTCGACATGTAACCTCCCCCAACGCTGTTAGAGTGCAGTCGTGCCTCTTTCCCTCTTTTTTTTCTCTCCCCAAAAAAGAGTGACATTTTTCAACGACTGGGACCACAAGCGTCTATGTTGGGGGGGGTGTCACTCCCAAGGGGAAAACACCATGGAGGCGACACGCCGGTGGTGGTATTTTGAGGAGACATATGTCACATGGTCTTGCAGAGCCTTGTCAGAAGTATGACATGTGGAGAAGTCCCATGGTAGGTTCTACCCAACGGAGGAGAAGATTCTACAAACATGGTGACTGGGGCAGAGGGCCTCTGCCCAAGGAAGACGCATCCAGGGAACACATTTTGTGAACACTACTGCGAGTCAACTGTGCACTTCTTCAGCTCAGGGGAGGTGAAAGGCGCTATGCGTAAGCAAATGTCCCGGACTTACTTGTTCGTTCCTGCCAAGACACGGAACGAAACCGGCTCAACCCAGAGATTGTAGAACCTCGGATATGTATTAGGTGTTGCCCAGCCTGCTGCTCTTCAAATGTCTGTTAAAGAGGCGCCACTGGTCAGGGCCCAGGAGGCTGCCACAATCCTGGTAGAATGGGCTCATAGCCAAGAGGGAGGCGGCACGTGCTGGGCGTGGTATGCAATCGCTATTGTGTCAATGACCCAGTGGGCGATCCTCTGCTTGGAGACAGCGCTTCCTTTCCGCTGTCCATCAAAGCAGACAAAGAGCTGCTCAGAGACTCTAAAGCTCTGCCTGCGATCCAAATAGATGTGTGAAGTGCACACCGGACACAGCAACGTCAAGGCTGGGTCTGCTTCCTCCTGGGGCAGCACTTGCAGGTTCAACACCTGATCTCTAAATGGGCTCGTGGGAACCTAGAGCACATAGCCCGGTCTGGGTCTCAAAATCATGTGAGAGTAGCCTGGACCGAACTCCAGGCACGTTTTGCTGACAGAGAATGCTTACAGGTCTCTTACCCTATTGATGGAAGTGAGCGCAGTCAGGAGGGCAGTCTTTAAAGAGAGTGCCTTAAGCTCAGCTGATTCTAAGGGCTCAAAGGTGGCTCCCCATTTACCCTGAAGAACTACAGCGAAGTCACATGAGGCAATGAGGCACGGTCTGGAGGGATTCAACCTCCTGGCACCTCTCAGGAACCTGATGATCAGGTTGTGCTTACCTAAGGACTTACCGTCCACTGTGTCATGGTGTGCCGCTATAGCGGCTACATATATCCGCCTGCGCATCTCTAGGGCTCTTCGCGTTGGGACTGTAGGGTGCTACTAGGACGACCTGCTCCTCGTCCTCCTTGACCTAGCCTCACTGGGGGAAATGCATATTTGCGTTGTCCAGAGGGCCAGCTGTGTGCCAGCGTGTCTATACCGAGGGGTGCCTCGGTCAGGGCGTACCAAATCGGACAGTGGGAGGAAGCGAACAGGTCTACCTGTGCCTGCCCGAATCGACTCAAAATCAGCTGGACCACCTGAGGGTGGAGACTCCACTCTCCCCTGCGGGTAACCTGTCGTGACAGCGTGTCCGCTGCAGTGTTGAGGTCGCCCGGGATGTGAGTGACTCGAAGTGACTTGAGGTGCTGCTGACTCCAGAGGAGGAGACAGCGGGCAAGTTTTGACATACAACAGGAGTGTAAACTGCCTTTATGGTTGATGTATGCCTCCGTTGCAGTGCTGTCGGTCCGAACCAACATGTGTGGCTGTGTGCCCGTTGCATACAGTGCCCCAGCCCATCTTAGAAGCATCAGTGGAGCACCAAACCTGCCAAAATGGGATGGTGGACGGTGGTCGTAATGACAGCCGCGCACACCGGATATGTGACCCAGGGATGAGGAGGCCGTGCTGTGACCTTCGTCACCTGGAGGGCGAGGGCGGTTGCCGAGCGCAGTTCCTGCATCAATCCCGGGGCGGATCTACCCTCGTGCTTTTCTGGAGAGCCATGGCGTGTAGGGCGGAGGCGGCTTGGTATGGCTCTTGATGTTTGTGGGGAGCGAAGGCTAGCCTGTATGGTCCGATCCCACAGAAGAGCTACTGTAGCATAAATTGCTGAAAAATTTAATGTTGGCCATGATAGAAAGGTGTCAGAACACACAGTGCATCGCAGCTTGCTGCGTATGATGCAGACCTGTCAGTGTGCAATGCTGCCTCCTGTCCACCACTGAAAGTGCCTACAGTGTGCACATGAGAGTTAGAACTTGACCATGGAGCAATGGAAGAAGGTGGCCTGGTCTGATGAATCATGTTTTCTTTTAGATCATGTGGACAGCCAGGTGTGTGTAAATTGTTTATCTAAGGAAGAGATGTTAGCAAGATGCACCAAGAAGGCAGGCCGATGGAGGCAGTGTGATGCTTTAGGAAATGTTCTGCTGGGACACCTTGGGTCCTGATATTCATGTGGATATTACTTCCACACCTACCTAAAGATTGATGTAGACCTTGTACACCCCTTCATGACAAAGGTATTCCCTGATGGCCTCTTTCAGCAGGATAATGTGTCCAGCCACACTGCAATAATTGTTCAGCAATGGTTTGAGGAACATGACAAAGAGTTCAAGATGTTCACTTGGAGTAACATTGTCTTTGTATTTGTTTTTGATTTGCCACGGTATGCAATAGACTGGAACGTCTTAAGGTCAATATTAGGTTAAAAAAAAATCCAGCTTTCACTATAAACTCATCAGTCAATCATTGTTTTGAGGAATGAAGGCTATACAATGCTTGAAATTGTCTTTGAAGTCTGTAGTGTACACCTTTGTATAAAATCTTCAGTTTTTTTTGGCAAAGGACAACTGGCTTTAACAAGGACAGAAAGAGATGTGGAAGGTTAGATGTACAACAAAACAAGAGGATAAGTAAATCCGAGTCTCTAGTTTAATAGATGCCTCACATGACCTCAGCTGACAGCTTCATTGAATTCTACCTGCTCAACACCAGTTTCATGTAGAACAGTAAAGAGAAGACTCAGGGGTGCAGGCCTTATAGGAAGAATTGCAAATAAAAAGCCACTTTTGAAACAGACATGGGACAACAGATAATTGGAAAAGAGTGTTATGGATCTTAACCCCATTGAGCTTTTGTGGGATCAGCTAGACGGTATGGTGCGTGAGAAGTGTCTGACAAGACAGCCACATCTATGACAAGTGCTACAGGAAGCATTGGGTGAAATGTCACCTGTGTATCTGGACTAACTGACAGCTAGAATGCCAAGGATCTGCAAAGCTGTCATTGCTACAAATGGAAGATATTTTTTTGATGAGAACACTTTGAAGAAGTTTAAGAAATTCTGAAAAGAGATCGCCCCTGGGCAATTCAGCAGATCTAAAGAGTATATTCTGACATTTTACAGAATATACAGCATTTTACCTCACAAAAGAGAATATATTCCTAAAAGTCAAGTTAAGTGAAGTGGTTTTCATTGTCGTTCAACCATATACAGTTAGTACAGTACACAATGAATCGAGACAACGTTCCTCCAGGACCATGGTGCTACATAAAACAACATAGGACAAACACAGAACCACATGAGACTACACAGACTAAATAACATACCTATATAAAGTGCACGTGCAAATGTGTGCAAAAAGTACGGGACAGTACAATAAATTACAAAAAATTAACAGGACAATAGGCATAGAGAGACAGAGACAGTGCAGCGCCGACCAGTACACAGTAGTGCAAAAAGATGACAAATAAAACATAACATACTATGAGATGAGTGTTCTATGCTCATAGTAATTATTGAGGTAGCAGCCAGGTATAAAGTGACGATAATTAAAGTGCAACTCAGGACACGTGTGTGTGTGTCAGTCCGGTCTCTGAGTATTGAGGAGTCTGATGGCCCGATTGCTTCGGTACCTCTTGCCAGATGGCAGGAGGGTGAAAAGTTTGTGTGAGGGTGTGTGTGATGCTGGTTGCTTTGCGGATGCAGTGATTTTTGTAAATATCTTTGGAGGGAAGAGAGACCCTGATGAGCTTCGCAGCTGTCCTCACTATCCTCTGCAGGGCTTTGCGGTCCAAAACCAGGCAGTGATGCAGCTGTTCAGGATGCTCTCAATAGTCCCTCTACAGAATGTAGTGAGGATGGTGGGTGGGAGATGTGCTTTCCTCAGCCTTTGAAGAAATTAGAGACGCTGCTGGACTATCTTGGTATTAGAGCTGGTGTTGAGGGACCAGGTGAGGTTCTCCGCCAGGTGAACACCAAGGAATTTGGTGCTTTTGACGATCTCCACAGAGGAGCCGTCGATGTTCAGCGGAGAGCGGTCACTCTGTGATCTCCTATAGTCAACAACCATCTCTTTTGTTTTGTCCACATTCAGAGACAGGTTGTTGGCTCTACACCAGTCCGTTAGCCGCTGCACCTCCTCTCTGTATGCTGACTTGTCGTTCTTGGTAATGAGACCCACCACAGTTGTTTTATCGGCGAACTTAATGATGTGGTTCGAGCTGTGAATTGCTGCACAGTTGTGAGTCAGCAGAGTGAACAGCAGTGGACTGAGCACACAGCCCTGGGCGTTCCCAGTGCTCAGTCCTGGTGGTGGAGATGCTGTTCCCGATCTGGACTGACTGAGGTCTCCCAGTCAGGAAGTCCAGAATCCAGTTGCAGAGGAAGGTGTCCAGGCCCAGCAGGTTCAGATTTCCAATCAGGTGCTGAGGAATGATTGTGTTGAATGCTGAGCTGAAGTCTATGAACAGCATTCGAACGTATGAGTCCTTTTTATCTAGGTGGGTGAGGGCCAGATGGAGGGTGGTGGCGATGGCATCGTCTGTTGAACGTTTTGGACGATACGCAAACTGCAGTGGGTCTAGGGAGGGGGACAGCTGGGTCTTAATGTGCCTCATGAGGAGCCTCTCGATGCACTTCATGATGATGGGTGTGAGTGTAATGGGACGGTAGTCATTGAGGCAGGACACTGAAGATTTCTTTGGCATGGGGATGATGGTGGTGGCCTTGAAGCACGTTGGAATGACGGCGCTGCTCAGAGAGATGTTGAAGATGTTGGTAAGAACATCTGCCAGCTGGTCTGCACATCCTCTGAGCACTCTGCCAGGAATGTTGTCTGGTCCAGCAGCCTTCCGTGGGTTGACTCTACGTAGAGTTTTCCTCACATCAGCCGTGGTAAGACAGAGCACCTGGTTGTTGGGAGGAGGGGTGGTCTTCCTCGCCACAATGTCGTTCTATGCTTCAAACCTAGTGTAGAATTCGTTCAGCGCATCTGGAAGGGAGGCATCTTTGTCACAGGCAACTGATGTTGTCCTGTAGTTGGTGATGGCCTGGATGCCCTGCCACATGCGCTGGAAGTGACTGTGGAGTCTCTGGACTTGTGCATGCTTTGCCTCTCTGATGGCCCAGGACAGTTTGGCCCTCACTGTTCTTAGGGCAGCCTTGTCGCCTGCTCTGAAGGCGGAGTCTTGGGTCCTCAGCAGCGCACGCACCTCCGCAGCAGTCATCCAAGGCTTCTGGTTGGAGTGTGTGGTGATGGTCTTGGAGAAGGTGACATCATCAATGCACTTGCTGATGTAGCTGGTCACTGATGCTGTGTATTCCTCCAAGTTGGTAGAGTCATCATATGAGCCTCCTTGAACATGTGCCAGTCAAGGTACACTCAAAACAGTCCTGAAGAGCAGAGATGGCTCCTGCTGGCCAGGTTTTCACCTGCTTCTGGAGTGGTTTTGTGCGTCTGACAAGCGGTCTGTATGCTGGAATTAGCATAACAGAGATGTGGTCTGAGTAGCTGAGGTGGGGCGGGGCTCCGCCCGGTACATGCCTGGGATATTTGTGTAAACAAGATCAAGCGTGTTCGCCCCTCTTGTTGCAATTTAGGGAGCACTGTCTTGAGATTCGCATGGTTGAAATCTCCGGCGACAATAAACAGTCCATCAGGGTAAGTGTTCTGCGGTTCTCTCATAGCCCCATACAGTTCACAGAGCGCTTCCTTAGCGTTAGCGCTGGGGGGAATGTAAACTCCGGTATTAATAACAGTGGTGAATTTCCGTGGTAAATAAAAAGGTCTGCATCTAACAGTCACAAGCTCCACCAGCGATGAGCAGTAACTAGAGACTAGCATAGAGTTATTGCACCATTCCTTGTTGATTTAAACACACAAGCCACCACCGCTAGTCTTAAAGCACAGAGCTGCATCCGGCATCCAGAACTCTGCCGCTGCGTGCTACCGCGCCGCCATCTTGGATCAAAAAGCGGCACATAACGGAATGTTTTCTTAAAAACATGTCTTTTTAAAGATGCCTTTCCGGTTGTGTGTTATTCCTGGTTGCAGTCGATACCTCTCGCCTTCTGACAGCCACAATTGCTGTATTTAATGCCCGGGCGCTGCCCATGTCGAGACATCTTTCATGGATGCATCATGTCCTCATTGCGAGGCAATGACCATGGCAACGTTGCGCTAGTGGCTCGCTTTCATAAGAAAGCAAGCCATCACAGCGGCTCCCTCCCTCGGCTCCCTCCCTTCTACCTACGGGTATGAGGCCAGCACAGAGAGCACTGGGGCCGATTCGGAGACCCCAATGGAGCACCTCTGACTGTTAAATTCCTGCGGACCTCCCATTCCCCTGGCTCGATTGTTTGCCCCGGCTATGCATTCTGATGAGTGCGCCGACTTGTCCCAGGGCAAGTTCGACCTCTTCTCAGCGCCCTTCTCCTCCTCCTCTTCCAGATTGCCAAGGGTACTGCTGTAGGAATGGCCTCAGTGGCCTAGGACACTGGCACAGGGACAGGCGAGGGTTCAGGCACTGGCTCTGGAATGGACGAGGCTTCAGGTGCTGGCTCTGGGACATGACCGGGAACTCAGGCTTGACAGCCATGATGGGGAACTCAGGCTAGGTGGCCATGATGGGGAACTCAAGCTAGGTGGTCATGATGTGGAACTCAGGCTAGGCGGCCATGACGGGAAACTCAGTCTTGGCGGCCATGAAAGGGAACTCAGGCTTGGTGGTCACTGTAGGAGGAATGCTGATTTCCTTATCAGCCTCTCCCACAGTGAAGTAACCAGGAGCAGGGCAAATTTATTATATTTTTGCAGAATCCAATCTATTCCCCCTGGTGATATTAAGGAATAGATGGGCTCATTTTGTTCTGTATGGAAAAACAGCTTCAGGGAGACCTTTTCAAAATTCACCCGGTGGCAGGGTCCACAGAATTCCACCACAAATTCCTCTATGGAACAATCTCCTTGCCATAGGCGAATAAGTGCCCCTGCTGGGTTCATCTTTGGTCGAGTATTTTGTAACATTCTGGCAGGCTGAAAACAGGAACAGACGGAGACGAAGTATCTGAAGTGTGAACCCAAGTGTATTTTATTTACAGTACTGGTAACGAAACAAAACACACATAAATGACTAAACTTGACTTGACTAGAACCGGATAGACTGGACAAGGAAACAGTTGCAACCAATAATACTCAACAAGGACTATAGCAAACATGCAGGATTAAATACGCTGACAAAGTCAACAAATGGCAAGACTTAACTAATAACAAGATAACAAGACTACTAATCAGGAACTAATAACAAAATAGAACTGTTAACAAATTAACAAGACAATAAACCAATGAGAACAAGACACATGTACATGAGGGAAACATGATATCACATGAGAAGACAAGGAATACACAAAACTACAAACTGTCTCTCTCGCCAAAGCATTCCATCCTGTGTGATGACATTACAAAAATTGGTGTGATAATATAAAAATTGTATAATATGTTTTAAAATATCACAGTGAACTGTAAGTTGACACTCGTGTAAAAAACTGTCAATCCCTCCCTGAGCAATGGCTCACTTGAACTCTTTCTTTCTATCCTATTCATTATTTTAATCACTGTGTAAGTAATAAAGTTATTATGAATACAGTTAAAAAGCATAAGCATGTCCATGGCATATTTAGAAAGTATGCTATACCTGCTTTATAGAAATACTGTGTGTCCTTAAATTACAACACAAGCACATTCATTATTTATAGGTTTCAGAGTTCAAAAGATACTGCATAACAGAATGACCCAACTTCATTGAAATGCACCTGCAAACAAATCATAAATTCACCAAAAGTATTCTGCAACATGCAGTGAACCCTATCCTGCAGTTTTTGGGGTGATATTCTCCTGGGGCCTGTGGGTGACAGTGGTTTTTGACAGTGTTTTCTGTCTATCCTGGTTATCGGTTCAAAGATTCTTTGCCTCTTGTTGGCTGCTTCTGCTTTTAAATAACTACTAACACTGCTATGTATGGTGCAACTGTCCTGACACTGCGACTGAGAGAAAATAGAGATGCTGATGAAATGGTGTGGTCAGTATGAGGACAGACATTGACTGTATATGCTGGGTATCATCGCTATTTACTGTAGAGGAGTTATGAAAAATCTACAGGATAATTATTTATTTGACAAACATTTAATAATTCTTCTGTTTTAACTGTGAATGTATGTATATGGATTTTCCTACTCAAAAGCCAGTAAAAGAATCATGTAATAGTTTAAGGTATGTTTAGGTTTAGATATTATGTGTAAATAATATGCTGCATCAGAGCCACTTTGCCATTGTCATGACATCTAGGTTTTTTTTCTTAAAGTCACCCAATATAAACTTTGGAGTGTCTATTTGCTCCCCAATAGTCTAGTGGACTCACAAAAATATAAGGCAAACTAACTGATAGATGTTGCTGTAGTGGTGTGGGGCGTAAAGACTGTGTGTGAATGTGTTGTCCTGGAACGTTTTGTCCCACTCTTTTTCCCATCCGATTTCCTGTTTCCACTCTTAATAATTCATTTAATACTATTTAAAATAATAGAAATTAATAGAAATGTTGATTTCATCGCAGTGATTTGGTCAAGGTGAATGTTGGGGAGTGTAAAGAAGGGTTCAATCCGTTGGCGGGTTCTGTGGACTGCACTCATTCCCAGTAGTAAAACATAGTTTATTTTTTCAAAGGTAAGGTTAGGTTTAGGGGTCAGGGTTAATGTAGTGTGTCTGTGGGACTCTAAATAAACACAATAAACATACTGCAGTGATGCCCATACTGTATGCTAGTATTTAAATATTGGTGCAAATAGCATCTGACACTAATTGCACTAGGGTGCAATTAGCATCTACCATTATTTGCACTATTTGTACTGGGTGTAAATATAATTTATCATTATTTGCATGAAGTTGCAAATAGCATCTGACACTATATGCACCAGGGTGCCTATAAAATTAATCTGCCAGGCAACAATTTATAATAACTATGTAGTATGAAGCATTAATTAAGTCCTGAATAAAGCTCGTTATTAATATTTAATATTTATCTTTTTAAAAGTGTCTTAACTGCCACAATTTTTTGTAACCACAAAACAACACCCTAACAACCACCCAGACCACCCTAGAACCTGCATAGCAATGCACTAACAATCACTTAGAACACCCTAGTAACTGTATAGCAACATACTAAAACTTCTCAGAACACCTTAGCAATGAAATAGCACCCTAGGAAATTACGAGCGACCACAGAGTACACACTTGCATCGAGGCAGTACGTTTAATATGGTCAAGCACCATTAATACTTTCTAGAGAAAATGAAAAAATCTACAGTGGTTAAATTTTTTTCTCATTATAACACTGGCTTTGTGAGCTCTTTCATTGACACAGGTCAAGTGCAGGGGACAAACAATGGCCCAAATGTCTCAAACAGGTATATAATTAAGCAGGGGTGCATGTTATGGTCTGCATATTGGAAAGCACGTCGCCATCTTAATACAGCGCTTTCCAGGATTAAATTGTAGTGTTAAGCCGCACAGAACAAGATTTGATTTGCAGTAATGAGTTTTCTCTTAGTGTTGAGAAAATGCCTCTCAGCACCAAAGAGACAAAACAGAGATAATGGTCTGCAACTGTTTCAATGAAGTCTTTAATTGGCCCAAAGCACATAGAGGATGTTAAAGTGCTCAATATACATTGCATTCATGGAAAATGAGAGAGAGAGAGAGAGACTAACCTGAGGCAGAGGCAACTAATTTAAAGGTATTGTATTAGTAAAAGAAATTGCTATTACTTAAGAGTAAAACAATTAATAAATACAGTAAATAAAACATACCACTATTTCTATAGAGATTAATGGAACGCAGGTACATTATCTCCCTGCACCTAGCTAGAAATACTAGTAGTTTTGGCTCTGAATTTATACACATCTACAGTACTCTCTTCATTACATTTTAAAACTGGTGTGCTATAATTCATCTAAACCTATTGTGAACAACATTTTTCCAATTATTATACATGCCATTTTTATGAGCTCATTAATTGAGACTTTATGGAATAGTTGCATTTTGAAAAACGTGTTTGTCACAGCGCAATCCTCATTGAACTGCAAAAGAGCTACATAAAAAGTTATGAAAAGAATAACGATGACCACTTACAGCCCCCAAGATATACACTTTCCCCTATACATTTTTATGTACAGTAGAGAAGAAAAAGGTTGGGACATGTAATTTATCAATTATTATATATAATGTGGTGAAATTGTGATATTTGTCATATTTCACATCACAGTATTCATGTTATCATATATTTACATAGGTTTGTACTGACTAATTATATTGAATTAATGTATTTCCAATGTGCTTAAAAAAAGCTTTATCGGTTGCCTTAATAAATGTATTTCTTAATAAGCCACTGCCTCAAGCTTAACTGTCTGACCAAAATGAATAAAATATCTGTGAAGACATAATGAAATATGCCAGAGGGAATCTCTGCTGGAGAGACAAATGATACAGTATGTATTTGAATACGACAGTTATTTCTACAAAACAATTCTCTACATAACCTCTGAGGTTCAAATAACGAGAGCATATTGCACCGAAGATGCATACATCATACATAACATGGATTTATATATTTGTCAAGGAGAGCATTCCACAGACATACCCCCAGCGGGTAAATTCAGATAAATACTATACAAATCACCAAATGCTTTTTTAATCACCACTTTTACTGTCAGACTGGTCAAATAGTTAATCGTGCATGATTTACCCAACGTGTGCTTAACAAACCAGTGTTAATTGGGACGGATGATTTATTCCTTTCCTTTTATCTTTGGGTTTGTCTAAGATCTATACCTATAATATTTAGTTGGATTGGGTGGGGAGACCTGGTTTAAAAACTGAGGGAAATGTTTTAAACTCAGATAAAATTGGAACATGGTACATCACACTCACATAAGCTTCATCCGAATTTGTGTACTGTAAGAGAATACAGTATATTGTATTTGATTAATTACTCTTCTTGACCTTTAAATGTAACCTGAATAGTATGATAATAATTCAAGTACAATCTTACATTCCTGGACATTCTCGTGAGCTGATGTAGTAACAACAAGCTTTTTTTACTGTGGTTTTGATAAACAAGTACAATTTGAGAACAAGGAACAACTTTCTTGGTGTATATATAGCACTTGTAAAGGTGCGTACACACTGCCAGCGACATCGCGCGCGACAGCAACTCCATCCCATTCATTTTCAATGACAGCACAGCGACTTCCGGCGACACGAGCTGTCACGACCATTGGCGACTAGATGTGGGCGTGTCCAGCGACAAAGTTGAGACAAGTTCAACTTTATTCAAATGAAGAGCGACTTACGGAAGCGACAGCCAATAGGAGAGAAGACGGGAGAGCTCACCTGATCCTTCTCTCTCTCTCTCTCAGCTCCTGCAGTAACGGAAAGATGGATGAAAGTTTAATTCTTGCTGTTAGCAATTTTCCAGCGCTCTATGATATGTCTCTTCCCACGTACAAGGACATTTTTAAGAAAAATACTGCGTGGAAAGGTGTATCTGAGAGTGCGGGGATTTTGTGGACCCAGACTGTCACGATTCCTTTGTTGTCTGCCCTGTGTTTCACTAGTCTTTGTCTCAAACTCCTATTCCCTTTGTAAAACTACACTTCCCATGATTCCCGGCCCTCATCACTGCCAGCCCTGTGTCATTGTGCTCACCTGATCGTCGTTTGTCATCATCATGTCTCCTGTGTATTTAAACCCTGCTGTTTCTCCATTCCACTGTCGATTGTCGACGTATATGGATGCTTGTTTTCGTGTTTCTTTATGTTTATCCTACCTTTTCCGTGTTTTTGTTGTGTTTCCCCATTGCGGGTGTTTCCTTAGTTTTGGTTTTGTTTGTTTAGTTTTCAACCCTTCCAATAAAGATAACCCTGCACTTAGATCCTCGCCCCTCGTCTGCCTTCCTGCTCATCATAACACAGACAGACCAGTGTTTGCGTTTTCGCTGCAGATAAACAGCCGCTATGGCAAACAGCACGCCTTGTTTCTCATTCATCTTTGATATAAAGCATTTTATGTACTTATTCCATTTATATTTAGTCTTTTCCCTCCAAAATGTTTGTTTTTAGCAGCAAGAGAAGCGATTCGATGTCAACAGCAATGGAATGACATCCGTGAATGTCATTTACAAACGTTACTAGGCAACCAGTAGTGGGAACACCCACTAGCGACTTCACTGGCAGCCACCAGCGACATGCAGCGACAAAGTCACTGGCAGTGTGAACGCAGCTTAAGAGCGTATATAAGAGCTGCCCAACTCGAGGTTCTATGCCATTTTTTAAATTATTATTAAGCATTTTAAATGTGATGATTTCTCAGCTGCCCTGGCATCAAGGTCTCCTTCAGTGTCCAGTGGATGTCACTTCAAAATCACACAGGTTGATGTGGGTCATCCGAGTGTTTCTTGCATTCTCTTTTAAAAGTACAGAGAACTTCTACTCATTTCACATACTCTTTTGGCATACTGTATAGTACTGTACTGTATTACGCATGCATATTCGATTTACCATCATTCACTCTGTCAGCATGACAATTTTAAAATACATCAATAAAGAAATATGAAATTGAGAGTTCTCCCTGCGTCCATTGGAAGACATATGTCACTGTTATGGTCCCTGAAGTTTGACACTTACATGAACACATTGGAAGATGTCCTTCAGAAAAACATCCCTGTGTTCATCTTAGTTTTTTTTCATGATAACAGGCTGCGGGAGACCTGTCCTTGCTCTGTAGATCTAATTAACCACTATCATTTTGCACAGTAAAGAAGCAATCAACCGTACTTTAAAAACTTTCTGAAACTTTAATCAGATATAGTTCTACTTACCTTCAAAAGTACCAGAGGGAAGGCAAAGAGGCGTGGGTGAAGGAGGTAAAAATCTTGTTTTAAAAAGGTTTTGGAAGCTGAGTATTGCATTATTAATTACATTTTTGGATTTATTCATAAAAGTTGGCCCTATTATCAGCATTAGTGCTTTTTTGCCAGCAGACACCCTGTAGAGATTCCAATCAGCCCGGCAAGGTCAGATTGCAAAAGTCTAGCAAGACTCCAGAGTGTTGCATCTTAAATACATAATAATAATAATATTATTAATAATAATAATAATAATAATAAAATAACCTTGACTAATCAAACTAATTTTAAGGTGAAGAGAAGTTTGACATCATTGGTCAATAAAGCCTAACAATATGAAGGAAACGGTGGTGCTAAATAGCAAACTGCTCATTCATGTTAAACGAATAGTGCTCCCTAAAAAATGGAAAATAGTTTACTCACCCTAAAACCCATGTCTTTCTTTCCTCTGTGAAACACAAAATGAGATCTTTGGCAAAATGTCCAAGCTTCTTTTTTTCTATACAAGGAAAGTGGGTGGTGCTCACTGAGTCATGAGATAAGGGATGAAGAGAAAGATGTCTTGCATACAAAAGTCATGTTCATTTTCAAATTCAAGAAATTCATATAAATGCCAAAAAAGAAAACAAAATACATGCTCTATCCTTGGAAGCACATGTAATTTAACCTGTCCTCAGCAAGATTCACAATGTTAAACTGCCAAACAAAGTGTTTCAGAATGCAACATATTCATAAATATCACTTTATGCATCGTCAGATTTAATTTTTTTTATAACCCTGAATAAATCAGACAATGTCACGGTATGCTATATCTCTGAATACCTCTTTCCCACTTCCTGCTCATAGTGGATGCAACAGTAGGACACATGGTCTGGTACGTTTGATATTGTTTAAAATTTTAAACAAACAATGTTTAATTCTCTGCAGTCACAGCCTCAACATATCAACTCCATCATTCCCACTGTGATATTTAGATCACTGTTAGAATTGCGTGATAATTTTGTAATTTTAGTTTAGGTTATAGAGGCAGCTTTAAAATAGCATACTTATTAGTGTGTCTGACGGAATTGACACATTACAGTAAAACGTCAGTTTTGAAGTGAATAAATGGCAATTTTCAGAAAAAAGTGTTTTTATAAAAACCTCTGCCCCTGGCAGTGGTAACCGCTCCAGGCGGTTGATTGGGTGCCCCTCCTCCCCTCACGGTCGGTGGCCATTGCTCCGCTTCCAGGCGGCCGGGCACCTCCGTCCTCCGGCAAATGGCCACTGCTGCTCCATTGGGGTGGATGGTGGTGACGAAGACTACTATGGCGCATCCCTCCTCCTTCCCGGATTTCGGCATCAGTGTAAAGGGATTAATGGAAAAGAGGCGGCGAGAACCGGCTTGATGAAACAAATAATAATTTAATGAAGAACTAAACAAAAAGACAAACACACAAACGTGTCAGACAGCTGCCCGTAAATCTCTCTCTCTATCCCACTGCAGTCTCCAGTCTGCCTTTATCCCTAGATTAGCTTGATTAGGGGCTGGGTGTGTAGAATCACGACCCGGCCCCACTTTCTGCCCTGTCACTCTCAGATTTTAAACATGATTTGTCCCTTATCTCAAAATGCAAAGTGCTATTTATGGTCAAGCTCCATAAAGGCAAAAAAAAAATGAAAAAAGCACCATAAAATTAGTCCATTTGTTTTGGGAAGACAAAGGGCCATGCAGAGTGTTGTGCACTACGTTCAGTAGTGGGTTTGCTTATTAGCAATTAGAATCAATGTTAACTTTTTAATCCTTTAAATCAATAATCATCACAGATAACCATCAAATATAAAAATCGAAAGAATATTAATAAGGAATGAAGTGAGGGGAATCACCCTGGAATCAGGGGCTAATAACTAGACAGCAGTCTAATACAGCAGTCTCAATATAGGATTGTTCTCTTAGGAAAGTCAACGTCCGGAGAACATCGACATTCAGAAGGAAAACATTGAAGGCTTGAATCTGAGCACTGACATCCCCTGCCAGCCCTTGACACAGGTGTATGCAAAACAAACCAAAACCCTTCTCTTTAAAGTATAACACATTTTATTTATCCAGTAATTTAAATTAATAATCAATACAATGTAGTCAATACACTTCTGACATCCAACTACAAACTAAACAGTAACGTGATTAGATATTGTAACAAAATAAGCCTAATTTACATGAGAAAAATGTATGTGTGTGTGTGTGTGTGTGTGTGTGTGTGTGTGTGTGTGTGTGTGTGTGTGTGTGTGTGTGTGTGATTAAGGAGTGACATGTACAAAATGGCAGACGTGACTCTCGTGGGATTGCATCTCACAAGACTTCCACCCAGAGAATATGGCCGCGAA
Organism: Xyrauchen texanus; assembly: GCF_025860055.1. NCBI lineage: Eukaryota > Metazoa > Chordata > Actinopteri > Cypriniformes > Catostomidae > Xyrauchen > Xyrauchen texanus. Next base: position 54,598,334 of record NC_068279.1, on the reverse strand, counting down.
TGTGGGTGGAGAAATGCTGGTTAATGGTGTCTGCCCATTTAGCGTGCGTCTCCGTTTGTATGATAACTTAGGGACAAAGCTGAGCTTTATCGCCAAGTTATCTACCAGCCAAATTTCTGTGCGGGTATGATTGTGAAGGGTTGCGTGCATGTGCAGTTAGTACGAGAGAGAGAAGAGTGACGGCACCGAAGTTGGTTTCCGTGACCGTGGGGGGAAAAGGAAACTGTTAGTTTATCACTCAGAGACACAGTGAATGGCCATAAACTGTACACGCAATAACCTTGATACACAAGAATAACACACAATAATAATCTATCTATGCCCACAGGTAAACCTCTTACTTGAATCGTGTGAGGACACGAGTAGATTGTGTGTTCGTCCGTTTGACTAAGACTCAGTTCCTCGAAGCTCGGGTGATGATTGTTGGCTAAAGTTCCAAGTCGTACACTACTTCCTTGTGCAATGAGGCTCTCTGAGAGCAGCAGAGCTGCGTCTAGACATGGCACATACTGTTGCTAGAAGCAATGTCGTGAAAGATCTCCGAGGTTGTTTTTCTCTAAATGACGTCATGGTTGAGGGGTGTGTTCTGTCGTGCGCCTCATCCAATAGGAGTTGAGATTTTGATCCTTCAGAATTTCACATATTGGTGTTAAGTGGACAAAGCTTCAAGGGATTGTAGTCTCTTTTAGACTTCCTTTGTTTGATTTTGGTGCGATTGTTTTATGACTGTATGTAGGCCTCAGTCAGGCTTTATGACTGTATGTAGGCCTAACATTGTCTGATTGGTCATGTGTCTGTCTACGGGAGAGGGAAAGCAGTAAGGCTCGTCACCTGGGCTGTAATTACTCTAACACCTGTCTCTCATTATAGTGATGGTGGAAGGAGACCTGATAAGACTCACCAGAGCAGCAGAGGAGAGAGAGAGAGAGTGGCCCAGTGCAGTGGAGGAGGAAAGACCTGCAACAGAGACTGTAATTTAGAGAGACCTATTTTGAGTTAACCACTAGAGCCGTTTTGCTTTGTGTGTGTATAAACTAATGTGTGTGTGAATAAACACTCAACTGTTCGCTGTCTCCTGACTCCTCCATTGCCCATGAACTTATCTTTATCACAGTGGTGCCGAAAAGAGAAAGGCGTCTCTCTCTGCTATCCCCCCAGGTTGGTGAGACCACCCCCATATGTGCCTAAGGAAAGCCTGGGCCGGTCTATTGGAGCTGTGGGGAAGCCGGGCATTGCCAGAATCGTTGTCCAGTGATGGAGGTGGGGACACTGATCTGGATCCCCGATGCTCCACAGGCTGCCCCGATCGGGCAGGGGTGTATCAGATACCAGTAATAATAAAAGTTGCTTTGGTGGATTCAGGTTGTTCCCAATCCTCTATCCATCAATGATTGGTGCTAGGTGGCGCATTGGGTAAGAATAAACAGGTGAGGGTGGGGTGTGTGCATGGTGACATTCACAAGTATCCGGTGGTTACCATTGAGATACGATTCAGGGAAAGGTCGAACAGTCGAGGCCATGGTCAATTCCCGCCTCACCCATCAACTAATTCTGGGAAACAATTGGCCTGGTTTAAAAAATTTATTGAGGGTAATGTATGTGGATGGGTCCTGAAAAATGCTGTCGTTGTGTGTGACGTGATGCAATGGCTTGAGAGGCGGTGCCAGGGCCGTCAACTTCTGCTCGACATCAGGATGACACAGACGAGGGAATTCCCATACTCAGGGGCTTCCCTGAGGGGGATTTCCCTCTGGAACAGTCACGTGATGAGTCACTCAAGCACACCTTTGACCAAGTGAAAGTAATTGATGGTCAACAGCTCCAGCCTAATATGACACTCACATACGCATACTTTTTGATTAGTAAAGAGTGGTTGTATCGAGTGACACAGGACATAAAGAGTATACAACCCAGCTAATAGTACCAAAGAACCATCGGGTAACACTCCGTTCCAGGCGGCTCACTATAATCCAATGGCTGGGCACTTAGATCACAAAAAGACTTTGAACTGTGTAATGGCCCGGTGTTTTTAGCCAGGCATTTACGGCAACATTTATGGCCAGGCATTTATGGTGTGTGGCGTGCCGTGAATGGCAGTTGGTGAATCCACCGGCCACACCAAAAGGGCTATTGCGCCCTCTACTGTTGACCGAGGTCTCCTTCGAGAGAATTGGCATGGACCTCATTGGGCCATTAGAGCAGACTGCATGCAGCCATCGCTTTGTATTGGTTCTATTGGACTATGCAGCATGATATCCGGAAGCAGTGCCTCTTTGCAACATCACAGTACATAGTGTTGCGGAGGCACTATTCAGAATTATCTCCTGAGTGGGGATTCCAAAGGAAATCCTCACTGATCAAGGCGCAACATTCATGTCACGTACACTATGTGAACTGTATGAATTATTAAGCATTAAATCGATTCGCACCAGCATTTATCACCCCTCGGCCGCACGGCATGCTCAACGTCATACAGGAAGCTTGGGTGGAAGGAACTTTGAATAGTAAAAATCTAATTCAATACATTCCTGACCTTAGAGCAAAACTACACACTTTGGGGCAGGTAACACCGGAGAATTTGCTCCAAGCACAAGAACGTCAACGTCGTCTGTACGACAGGAGCATCGACTACGGGAATTCTCTCAGGGAGATAAAGTGGCCACTTTGAGCTCCAAATTGCCTAGTTATTCTGATGTCACCAGCCCGCTGACTGACCTTACTAAAAAAGGGCTCCCGATCCGGTCCAGTGGACAGAGCTTTACTGACAGGCTTTCCTTAAGGTATATTCTGCACTTTGCGGGGGACCGCTGTTACATGCTCCTGACTTCTCTCTCCCCTTTATTCTACAGAAGGATGCATCTGACAGGGCTTGTCACATCATGCGGAATGTAAAATTGACTTTCCAAACCTCTTTTCAGAGACCTTGGAATCAGTGTTTGTAATTAGAGTTTACTATAAGTTTATGTTTTTCTAATGTCCTTTAGATTGCATAATTTGTGTATCAAATGTTTTTACCTTATTAGTTTACAGAGAACAAGCAGTTTATCTTTCCAGAAGATTACCAATATCCTACCATAGCTATCCATTCTTAATATTTTTTAGCATATTAGTAGCATTAAGTAGTTGTGAGTTAAATTGTGTTTATATTTTTAACACAAAGGTGGTTCTCATCAAAGCACCACTCTCAGTGAGCTGAGAAAAATGCCCATGTTGCCTTTTTAACAATAAGATACATCTTATTTTTTTATCTATACAAATACAGATAAATAAATGTAGGAACAATATGTGTGTTAGGAATTAATTTAGACTGTCCTTATTCTACGTCATTATTATGTAAGGAAATGTATAATGGAATTAGTTATAAGAAAGATGAAAGACAAATAATATGATTTTTTGTCTGAATAAAATTCTCCACCATTAAATTCGTAATACAACATGTCGTTGTATCTGCTCACAATTTATAATGTAATTAATTAGCTTTAATAAGGGAATTATAATTAATTAACTGATTGGAGTAATATTATTCTCATGACTTATTGAAAATAATATCACACATATTTTAGGTATAGCTTTGAAGTGAAATCTTTTAAAATCAAGTGACAAGATTATTTATCAAACTATACCACACTCAAATTATCTTTGAATACTGTAACCCGCACACACACACACAAGACGAGACAGTCACAATGTCGGAGGAAAAACTGCTTTATTAAACACAAAAGCGTGCAATGTACAAAAAGGGCAAATCCAGTGAAGAGTAGTCGAGGGAAGCGTGAGGTCAAAAGCCGGGGAATCAAGATAACAATAACAAGAGGGTCGAGGACGGGAAAACAGTTAACAACTAGGGACAAGTGGGAACGGAGACAGGGGAACAAGTTGGCAAGCTAAGAGGTAAAACAGTAGGGAGGTCAAAACTAGACGAGACTAGCAGGGCAACGATACGGGGAACTAAATACATACAATAACCAACACCCGTGAAACGGAAGTGCTGGGTATTTATAGGGGAAGGTGCAGGTGTGAACAATGAAGGTGACGAGACGAGTGCAGGTGAATCTAATGTGTGGGGATAGGATGCGCGTGAGTGTAGGTGGTCATAATGTAGGGGTGATTGAGAAAGTGCCGGTGGTCATAATGTTCTGGCCACCGGAGCGTGCATGCGATCATGAGTCAGAGGGGGGAGAGAGTTACGAGCGAGAGCTCGTAATTGCATAAAGAGCGTGAGTGCTCGAGGGAGGAAAAAAGAGCGTACGAGCTCAAGGGGGCGGAGCGAGGGAGCGGGAAGTGAGCACGCTCGCGGAGTGGCAAGCGTGAGCGCTCGAGGAAGCGGGGATGGGGCAGAGGAGAGGGGTTCGTGACAAATACAGACAAACTTTATTGCTATTCTAAACATAAAAACTAATCTAACACATACAACATGAAAACGTTGAATGATTGCAGACTGAAATCTAGATTGACTGTATGTACATTCTCTATACATGTTTCTAGTCTTATTGTGAACGATTCATCAGTGCACATTATTATTATAAAAAACAACAACTACAACATAGTCTTTAATCGTTAATCAAAATGTAATAAATGTATTTCCCTTAATCATTATTTGACATCTTAATGACACAATGGGTGAGTAAAATAGCCAAACATGTTTCATATTTCACTCATGAATTCTACCATAGAAATACAATGGAGCAAAAGCCACAAGTTTGTCAATGTTCGATGTCAAATCTGAACATGATAACTTTAAAACTCTGAGTTTTAGGAAACATTTCCCAAAACCATCTCATGTGTTTATGGCAACGTTTAGCATTAGCATTAGCCCCATGAATGCAGAATGGTAAACATGACAAATTGCACATTATCTAGGGTATATATCTAACGGGAGCTTAAACCATTTAATAGATATGTGCATCTTTATAACACTAAAACATTTTTTATAACATTCATTTAGATGTTTCGATATGTTGAAAAAAATTTACAATTTTATTTTTGCATTTCTAATTTGAAATGCTAAATATCGAAGCTGTAGGAGTTTTCAAAGGAGTTTTCCACCTTGGTGAGAAGGGTTTGTTTTTGGTAGACTCTTTGAATCACATGAGCATTTTAGAAGATAAAATAATATTAACTATCGCACATACAATGTTACTTATGGTACTACCAAATTGATGGTACCATAGTATAAGAAATCCTTTTGCACCACCTGTATTTTGAAGCTTTATTGCCGCAAAAATACTGTAGTATCGGTATACTGTGCAACCTGGGTATGGACTATTGCTATGATACTTTAATGATGCTATGGCAGGGCGGAGGGCGGGACCGGGTCGTGATTCCACATACCCGGCCCCTTATCAGGCTAATGAAGCCTTCGAGAGGGATAAAGGTCGACTGCTGAGGATTGTGCGAGAGAGAGAGATAGTTTACGGACATGTCCGTCATGTGTGTGTTTGTGTCTTAAGTTTTATATTAAAAATATTATTTATATTGTCAAGCCGGTTCTCGCCTCCTCCTTTCCATTGACTGCTTTACAGATGCTCTTTTGGTGTTTTTAATCCTTTTTAGGAGCTTGACAGATGTGGACTGTCATTATATAGAAAAGAACAATTTGAAGATTCTTCAAAGTCTTCCATAAGAAAAAAAAACATATAGGTTGGGACTTAGTAAATTGTGAGAGAGTTTTCATCAATGTTCAAGAATTATTATTTTTTGATAAATTATGGAACTGAAATGAGAAATCTGTTTAAGTCAGGGAAAGCTCTCAGACCATAAACAATGATGAACTGCCTTTATTATTTATCATCCTGCCAAGTCTTAAATCAACATCAGTGTGATAGAGGGGAAATGGATCTTTAATCAAATAAGCAGCAGTTCATCACCTGTCGTATAGCATTTCTTCTGCAGGTGATGGAGGACTGGGAATGCAATGTTCTTCTTGGGAGAGGAGCAGGTCAGGGGTCTTCGTTCCACTTATGTCTGCATGTATCACTGGATAAATTGGCCTGGCGAAACGAGAAGAGCTTTTCACAGCGGCTCCAGAGGTCAGTTTGTTTTGTTTTGAGAGCAGGTTTTAGTAGAGCAAGGATCTGGATGGCAAAATTAGTTTTATGTCAACCAGACACATTCCAAAGTTACCTGTCAACAGGAGCATCTGAGATGAAGCGTGGTTAAACTTTTGTTGTCACAGGCCAAGAAAAGTTGTCCCATCTCAAAAAAGGATGGGTTAGAATAAATGACTGATTAAAAAATATGACACACATGCACACACACACACACACACACACACACACACACACACACACACACACACACACAATACTCAGATGTATGTTTGTTAAATTGTTAAAGTGTTTTGTTTATGTAGAATTCCTATGCTGTGGTTTGTATTGTCTTAAGTGTAAATATACTTTCACATTACAACTTTTGTGGTGGTTTCAATTTACATTAAAGTTTAATGGTTTATTCATTCGTACTTTTGTAACTGGTCATTTTTAGTCATTATCTGGGTTAAGACTATATACTTTGACAGAGTTAAACCTGTCTGGTGCTGAAAAATCGGATTTTTATTTTCAGTTACATTTAATTTAATTGAAGAATTTGTTTAAACTGTAGTTTGGGTGTGCCACCATTATACCTCCTCGTGGTCAATATAATGTAGTTCTATCTCCCTGTGGGTCACGTGGTGAGTCGTGCGTGGATGCCGAGGAGAATAGCGTGAAGCCTCCATGCGCTACATCTCCGTAGTAATGCACTCAAAAAGCCACATGCAAGATGCATGGTTTGACGTTCTCAGACGCAGAGGCAACTGAGATTTGTCTCCCAGAGTCACTACGCCACCATGAGGACCTAGAGCACATATGGAATTGGGCGTGCCAATTTGGGGAGAAAAGGGGAGAAAAATAAAAATGAATACATAAATAAATAATTGTAATAATTATAATTTAATATCAATTAATATTTTTTAAAGCTTAATTTAATAACACTATACAACACAATTGTTGTTCCTGTGTAGAAAGTGTTATTTCCTAATTGCTTATGCCTCAAAAGTATAGAAAAAGGCTATGATTCCCAACAAACTTTGCTTTTGTGATTAGGACAGTGATATTTTGAAATGTTCCTATTTCCAATAGGAAAACGGGACTGAACATGTATTCATACTAAAGTAATACAAAAATGACTACAAAAGATTAAGAAGCAAGTAGTTACGATTATACTGTAAATCAATTTCATGAATCAGCCCCCAAATGTAGTCTCCCATCATGATCTCGTTATACTGTCATTGTTAGCGGAATTCAAAGTCCATTATATCCTGATGGAAGCACTCACCTTGCTCCTCCAAGTACGATCCCATGTTCTCCTTGAAATTATCAAGATGAGCATTCAAGGATATGGATTTTGAGGGACATCCTACATCCCAATGTGTCGTAGTTCTTCACCAGAGTCTCAACCAGCTCCACATAGTTTACGGCATTGTGAACAAATAACGGCTGTAAAAGCCTTGTGTTCTAGTAAACTTCCAGCACATGGATCCTAACACAGTCTCCACGGCCAGTTCATTACAATATCATATGAATTATGTACACACAATCACATCATCAGCGTAAACTGTAAGTTTTACTGGGATTACATCTGGGTGACCAGAAAAACCAATGCGTAACAACTTGTTTCTTAATGAAACAAGCAGAAGTGCAATTGAGATTGCATACAATAATCCTGAAAGTGGGCATCTGTATAAAACAGACCCCAGGCAGTTTGGGAGATAGAGAACTACACACAGCTGCCATGTGTGTGTGGCAGGGTGGAGGGCGGGGCCGTAATGACGAGTAAGGGCATTAAGGTTTGTATCGAACCTCAGCGCTCCTTGGAAGACAGTATCCACCGTGTGTAAACATTGTGAGGATGCACAATTGTTTTTTTTTACCAGATCCTGAGTGTGAGGCTAAATAAAGATTATCAAAGATTGTTTGTTTAGGAATGCAAGAGGATTTTGCACTGAGGAGTTTGCACTGAGGAACCGAGAATAAGGTATGGCTGTTTACAGTGGTAGGTCTAGTGCTGTGGCAGGAGGGACACAACGTCTCATTCCCTCCCTCAGGGAACAGAGGTTATGACAGTAACCATGATGTTCCCCTTCTGTCACTCACTCAACGTTGTGTCAAATGAAGTGACACAAGGGGTCCCATCTAAAAACGCCACACACTAACTATGTTACGTGAACTGTCGAGACAGGTGCAAGCAGGCTACTGCATGCTAGAGGCAACTGTGTCGGCTGCATGTAGCCCTCACCAATGCCCCCAAAGAGATGTCACATACAGAACATAGGTTCCCCGCATCCCTGAGGGGGGGAATAGGAGCTACATGACTAGCATGGGAGCAAGCCCGGCAGCCACAGCCTTTTCTCTCACTATGTCTCTCACATAGGACATAAGCGGCTGGGGCTATCTTAATCAGATGCGTCAGGGAAGGCAGTCTTTCCCGGTCTTATACTTTCAGGGGGAAAAGACCCTGCAGGGGTCACATCCTGCCCATTCTAGGGGGAGGTAACATGTGGTAAATACACTAAGAGGGTTGTGAAGCTGTACGCAGGAATGGCACGGTGGTAGGTCCAGCCTAATGAGGGGGGACTCTACAATGCTCGAACCTGCAAGGGGGCAGGCATGGCCTGGGTCTGGTAGGCCAGAGAGATGGCGTCAACGACCCAGTGAGTTGACCTCTGTTTGGAGACGCCGTTCCCTTTCTCCCGAATTAGCGGGAGAACCTCCGCTGGGCAAGGGATAGCCAGCAACACTAGGCAGTTGATGTGCCAATGCAGCCGGGGTCCTGTCCAGGAGCCAGCGGCAGTGTGTCCGTTGCATAAGGCACACCCTGTTGAGAGGTCCACAGAAGGCAGAGGTCTGTCTTGCTCCCCAAATCGCCTTCATCGCCAGCCGGGTCGTCCTCAATCCCGTGGGAAGAAGGAACGACGCAGGGGTGGCTGAAGTGGCTTTCTCTCATGAGAAAAGAAAGCTGCGACCGCAGTGTTGCCATGGCTATGTTCTTGCACTGAGAACATTAATCATTCATAAAATGCTGCCTGCACGTGATCGCAGCTCAGGCACGTGAGGCAGCTTTTATGACCGTCAGAAGAGGAGAGAAGTCGACCGCATCCAGGAACTACCCAGAGGCGGAAAGACATCTTTAAAAAGACGCGTCTTGAAAAGGACGTTAAACGGCTGCTGTTTATTGCTCTTCTATGAGTGGGAACTCAAACTCTTTTAGAGGAAGTAAACTCTTTTTTTAAGAGAAGAAACAATCTTTTAGGCAATGAAAGTGCTGTCGAAGTGCCCATGGGCGTGGACTGTACAGCGTGCAGAGAGAGAGAACGCCAGCTGGAAACGAGCCGTAGATCCAACAGCAGTGCTTATCGCCAGTAGAGGTGAGTGGAACAGTGGTGAACTCAGCTTTGCTGATGCACAACCGTTCGGCTCTGAAGAAGAATTCTGACTGACAGTCACTGCCCCGCTTCCCTTTATACCCGTATGTCCCGGGCGGGGCATGCAAATTCTGTCTGCCAATTTGACATTGGCCTTTTCTCAAATTCAGAGGTACGTTTGGTGTCCCAAGAAGACCCCTTGTGTCACTTCATTTGACACAATGTCGAGTGAGTGACAGAAGGGGCACCTCCTCCTTTTACTCAAAAACAATGGACCAACACTAAAACTATCTAACTAAATTTAATTGCTAAATAATATATTAACAAACAGATAGTGTCTTCCCTCATAAGCATATTGGCATTCTACTGTTGGCAAAATTAACTTTGTTGTAGGACTAATAAAGATTCAATCAAATGAAGCACTGTGCAAATGTGCAAACCCACTAGGAGGGGCCATTTGTAATTTTCATAATGATGGTACAATAGCCCAGAACAGCAGCATCACACTAAATAGAACTCTGTGCACCTCCACACAAATTTGTGACAATGTCTTATACTTTTTTTTTGATGTCTTAAACATCTCACACTGGGATACAATTACATGCATATTTTTTAAAACACTCTTGATTTATATTCCAAGTTTTCAGAAGACATCAGATAGCTTTATGTGAGAAACACTGGAATTGTTTCTTCTTAAAGATTCTTAAACAGTGTAGGAAAATGTATAGGCATAGATAATTATTTATGTCTCTCTTTTCTCACACTAGATTAACAAAGAATGTTACACTTACAGGTAAGGGATGTTTACAACTTAATTTCTCAAACTACCAAATGAATAGAAGGGTGAGAACATGATTATAGGTGACAGTAGGAATGGTTTTAACTCAAAAGTGCTAATTATTTTGTCCTGCACATATTTAGAGAGCTTGTGCTGTGCATATATTTACATATTACACGACAGTTGTACTTGCATATCAATTTTTTAATCTTACAGTATGTGTGAATGGGTGGGTGACACTGAATTGGTTTAATTACGGAATTAATAAATTTAAGCAAACAGCCACACACAGATAATATCCTTATGTCACAAATCACAGCAATCCATTTACATTTCTATATATACACCAGTGATTGTCAACTGGTTTTGCTTCAGGACTTGGTTTTACACTGAACATCAAGTGGTGACCTAATGATGTGTCAAGATGCAAAAAGTAGCAAAAGCACCCAACAGGTCCTATGCACTGGGCCCACAAGATCCAGGTTAGGCCACTGTCTGCAGCACAACTTCGTTATCAAAACCCACCAGTTGAGAACCACAGTATGACACATATATGAAACAGAATTTCATATTTTCTCATCTCCAAACAACCTCTCAAATTCTGAGTAGTTTGGAGAAGGCAATTTTCAGCTTAAAGTCTTGACAAGTTCAGTGAGGCATGTGCTCTCAGCCCAATCGTCAATCAACACCTGTTCACCTGTAGGCAACAGACCCAGACACACTTATTTCTCTTTCCTGTGACAAATGTCACCTTTTCACTCATGATGCTATTTTGGATTTGATCATATTTTTTGACATTTTCGACTTTTCAGGGCATTAACTCTTTCCCCGCCAGCGTTTTTTAAAAAAAGTTGCCAGCCACCGCCAGGGTTTTGGACGATTTTCGCTAAACTTTAATGGCCCGCAGAATATTTTCTTCCATGAATATATGAAGATGCTATATATCAAAATAAAGATCTGGGCCTCTGCTTTTAGGCAAAAAAAAACGATTTTATTTTATCTTCATTTGTTCTTTTTTATTGCGACTTGAACAGAGGTAGGTTTTGTCAAAAACAACATTTCAGACAAAAAGCTGAGAAAAAGGCATGTTTATGTCTGATATTTTGAGCTTCTCATACTCCACTTCTTCATGTTTGAGATGATCGCAGTCTGTTTCTTTGATCAAAGAGTTGCGTACTCTTTCAAAACATGCGCAGGGGTCTTCCTTACCGTATAACACCTAAAACACGGAAACCCGGAAAATTCTGTGTTTGGCGGGGAAACGTTTTTTCATAAAACACGGAAAATTCCGTGTTTGGCGGGGAAAGGGTTAAATATATCTCAGATAACATTTTGTTAAACTTGTCACTTTAGTTTGACTGATGTTTATCTGAATTAGAGGTACAAATGCAACCCTATACAGCCAGGTTTGGGAGGGTTACTTTTGAAATGTATTCCACTACAGATTACAGAATACATGCTGTAAAATGGAATTTGTTACATGTTCTGTTAGATTACTCAAGGTCAGTAACATATTCTAAATAATTTGGATTACTTCTTCAGCACTGGTAGATTTTTTCACTTGTTTTGAGTATAAAAACTCAAAATACACATGTTAAAAACACATTCTATGAAAAACCTAAATATCTTATGCAGTGTTGTTTCTAAACCAACATTAATCAAACTGATCTTGCTTTTAAATATTTTTACAGAAAAACAATACAAAAATGCTTATCAAGAATATGATTTTATTACTAATATCAAAAGTTTTACTAGAAAAAAGATATTATGATCCAAAGTGAATGTTCTTTTTGAATTTTTATCACGTCTGGTAACGTGCATGTATAAAATGGCTAGAATTAGCATTTTAGCTTAGCGTAAAGCTAACAATTTACACAAGGTTTATTTCTATTTCTTCTGATCCAAACTTACTTCAAACGTACTTCTCTGTCTGCTCGTATGAATGTAACACATCATCAGAAAGTGTTTCACCGCTGTTCAAATGCACTTATTTACATGTATAAATGCTTTCCATTTGAAAGGACTAAATATTATATGAAACAAATGACAATCAAATGCAAAGAAATCTCTTCAGTAAGCAAAATACTTTTTGAATGTAACTATATTCTAAATACCATTATTTAAATTGTAACTGTAATGGAATACAGTTACTTATATTTTGTATTTTAAATACATAATTCTGTTACATTTATTCCATTACTCCCCAACCCTGTATACAGTAGTACAGTCTGTTTCTGAAAGTAAAAATACCATTAAATGTTTTTCCATAGACTAATTGATTTTCAACAATAACTTATAAACCATTAAAGATAGACCTACCATAAACTCAGGGATTATGCATCAATAGTATATGCATTTTTTGAAGCCATCAGTCATCAAAAACATATTTGACAGCAGAATTCCTGGTGAAGAACTACATTTCCCATGATCCTGAAGAGAGATCCACCAATGAGAGAACTGCGGTCAACAAAGCCCAGCAGCGACAACCCACTTTTGTGATACACTGTGAATAAAACTGTAACGCTCAGCCTAGATTTATAGGAGATGATACACAAAAACTACGATCTTGACCCTAAGTTTGTAAGGTGATGAAGTTTATATAAAAAAAAGAAGGCTAGGAAGACAACAATTCAATTTAAACCCAAGGTGTATTTACAATAAGAAAAAACATCAAAGTGAATCCAGACATATATATATATATATAAATGTACAAAAGACAAACAAGAAAGCAAAAAATAAATAATAAATGAAAAGTAGATGAAATGACTATGAGTCCCGTACAATGTCCTGTTTATTTGTGTGTGTGTGTGCGTTGAATCGGCCTCACCGGAGGTTGTGTTAAGTCCGTGAGCTCGATGTGAAGCAGCGCTGTTCTGTGACGAAATCCAAAGGTGAAAAATCAACAAAAAAGATAATCCCACAGTGTCTTTCTGTGCACAGTCTGTCAACAGCCTTGGCGGAGGTTTTTCGCGACGATCGATCGCTTGAGCATCAACGTAGTCGTTCCTGAACGCCGGTTTCCGGCTCCATTTAAACGGAAGAAAAAAGTCATCCAGCTGATTTGGAGTGACGTCAATGGGAATCCCTGGAGCTTACGACAGAACTCTCGCGAGAGTTAAACGGGAACTCAAAAACACTTAACTTGGCAATAAACCCAGGAAAATAACATATATTAATTATGGCTGTTTTCTAAGAACAATTAGATTTTTTTAACAGCAATATATATATATATATATATATATATATATATATATATATATATTTATTTATATTCCATACTTATGTGGCAGCGCTACATAATCCCCCCACCCAGCCAGCGGCATAGGAGGAGAGCGTCCATAATAGCGCTTCAGGTTTACCACATTTAATACATCAGTTCTTTGCGGGTTGCCCCAGCACACAGTGTAATTTATTGGCCCTGTTTTACTTTTTATTTCAGCTGGACCCTCCCACTTGGGCGCTAGCTTGGCAGAGAATTTGTTTGAGGAACTAGAGAGAGGATGAGTTTTAATCCAAACTAGGTCACCTCCGGCTTCAAAATGAGATGGGACTATCTGGATCTGTCCTACAGTGGTTCTCTTCCTATATTCAAGACAGAACCTTTAATGTTTCTATAAACAATGTACAGTCAGATGTGACCAATTTGTCCTGCGGAGTGGCACAAGGGTCAGTTTTGGGGCCTATTTTGTTTTTACTGTACATTTTGCCACTTGGTCATATTATGGGTTGTTTTAAGGATGTATCGTATCATCTTTATGCCGATGATGTCCAGTTGTATTGTTCTTTTAATGATGCTGAGTTCCATCGATTGTCACTGTTCTTAGAGTGTGTGTCCTCTATCAAAGACTGGCTGGCCACAAACTTTTTGCAGATAAATGCAAGTAAGACTGAAACATTGATCTTTGCTCCAGACCATAAGATCCCGGTGATCAAACAGCACCTTGGCTCCCTTGGCTCCTCTGTCAAATCCAGCCTCAGAAACCTGGGGGTTGTGTTTGACCAGGCCATGTCTTTGGAGATACACTCAAAACAGCTTGTCCGAAACTGCCTCTATCACCTCAGGAATATCTCTAAGATACGTAAAATGTTGTCAAAGAAGGATCTGGAAATTATTATTCATGCTTTCATATCAACTAGACTTGATTATTGCAACTCTGTCTTTACCTTCATGAATAAGTCTGCTGTGAACAAGCTGCAAATGGTTCAAAATTGTGCTGCTAGACTTTTAACTGGTGCCCCAAGAAGGTCTCATATCACTCCCGTTTTGTTGACTCTCCACTGGCTCCCTGTAAAATATAGGATTGATTTTAAGATTTTAGTGCTGACTTTTAGGGCATTAAATAGTCAGGCCCCACAGTACATCAAGGTCCTTTTGAGTCAGCACTCCTCTAGCCGCACTCTTCGGTCTTCTGGCCAGAACCTTCTTATGGTCCCCAAGACTCGTTATAAAACCCGTGGGGACCTGTCTTTTCAGTCTGTTGCCCCCAGACTGTGGAACGCCCTGCCCCTGTCTCTGCGTCTGGCTGACTCTGTTGACTCTTTTAAAAAAGATCTGAAGACTTGTTTATTTAAGAAGGCTTTTGGTTGATGGGTTTTAACTAGTGTCACTTTGATTTTACATATGTATTGTATATATTTTTATATTGTTTATATAAGATTTTGCTTTTACCTTTCTCGTGTACAGCTCTTTGTGATTTTATCTGTGAAAAGCGCTTTAGAAATAAACTTTACTTACTTACCTGTTTGAAACTGCGCATTTTTTCTACAGTAATTATAATACCTAGCTTGTTTGGCTTGGCACATCCTCATTCTGTCCCTCACTTCTGCCATCATACTGTCTTGTCGTTCCACCAGGGAATAAGCAGCTTGATCTGGTGAAGGTGGTCGATGGATAAGACGTTCCAGTGGTCCTAGAATTTGCCTACCCAGCATGAGCTCTGTAGGAGACTTTCCTGTGGTTTCTTGCTGGGCGGTGTTAATGGCATAGCGGAATTCAGGTAGCCACTGGTCCCAGGACTGATGTTGTTGTCCCACATAGGCAGCAATCATGGTTTTCACGGTCCGGTTGACCCTTTCCGTTAGGTTTGACTGTGGGTGATAACTCGTGGTGAGTTTCTGGACACATCCCCATGTTTTGCACAGATCACCCAGGATGCTGGAAGTAAATTGGGGACCCCTATCGGACACCAGGTATTTGGGTACCCCCCAACGAGTGAATATCTCCTCCCGCAGAATCTTCACTATTTTCTGGGTCTTACTGTCTCTGAGTGGGAACATTTCTACCCGCTTTGTGAAATAATCCACAATGACTAGGAGACAAGTATTCTGCTTCTTGCTGATGGGGAAGGGTCCCATTAGGTCCACCCCTAACGTGTGTCCAGGTTCGGTGATCGGTGTACTCTGCATCAATCCCAATGGTTTGGTATTGCTGGGTTTATATTTTTGGCATATCTCACAGGTTTTAATGTATTGGCATACGTCTTTCCGGACAGACGGCCACCATGCCACATCTAGGATCTTCAGCAGGGTTTTCAACTGTCCGAGATGGCCTCCAAGTGGATTATCATGATAGTAATGCATGAAATCTGAGGTTAAGGATTGTGGTACCACCAGCTGATATTTCACTCCTTGGTTTTTTATGGGAACTTTGCGGTACCACACCCCTTGGAGGTCTTCAAAGCTGATGGATTGGTCTTTGACTGCTCGGGGTTCAGGATAGACTGCAGGTGAGAGATGGTATCATCCAAACTTTGAGCCTTTGATATTTCTTCCATAGAGTGAGGTAATGGAGATGCATTATGTGAAGACAAGATCAGGCAAAGAGCATCATCAGCAACAGGTTCCTCCAGGACCCGGGACAACGCATCAGGACCCTGGTTGAGACAACCTTTCCTGTGATGAACTTGAAAACAGAACTGTTGCAGGCGGAGTGTCCAGCGGGTAAGGCGTGAGGAGGTCTTAGGGCAGTTGAACGCCCAGGCGAGAGCCGCATGGTCCGTGAAGACGTCGAAGGGTCTTCCCTCCAGGTAATGTCTCCACTTTTCCACCGCCCAAACCACTGCTAGACATTCTTTTCTGAAGTGCTGTAATTCTTTTCTGCTCCAGTTAAGGTCCTTGATGCATATGCCACCACCTTTTCACCCTCCTCAGAATGTTGAGTAAGGATGGCTCCCAGTCCTACCTCACTTGCGTCAGTATGAACCTGGAAGGGTTGGTTAATATCAGGTTGTATTAGGACCGGTGAATTTTGCAAGGCTTGTTTTAGTTCTTCCATGCTAGCTTGACACTCTGGGGTCCATTCCCACTTAACTCCTTTCTTTTTTAGGAGGTTCAATGGAGCAGTAATGTCAGCAAAGTGGGAAATAAACTTATGGTACCAACCTGCCAGTCCCAGAAATCGTTGCAAAGCTTTAAGATCTTGCGGTGGGGGAAACTCTGCAATGACCCTGGTCTTCTCTCGGTCCACCTCCACTCCCCTCTCAGAGATTATATGGCCGAGGAAGTTGAGCTGTCATTTGAAGAAGTGGCATTTCTTCATGCTCAGTGTCAGATTGGCTTGGGTCAGCCATTGCAGAACCATATCTAGGTGTTGAATATGTTGTTCAAGTGATTTGGAATAGATTATTATATCGTCAATGTATACAAAACATATTCTCCCTCTCAGATCAGACAGTACTCTCTCCATCAACCGTTGGAAGGTAGCAGCAGCATTTCTGAGCCCATACGGCATCGACTTGAATTGAAACAGTCCTTTGGTTGAGATAAAAGCAGTCTTCTCTTTACTCTGGTCATCCATCTCCACTTGCCAGTACCCGGACTGCAGATCCAAGGAAGTAAACCAGGAAGCTCCTTCCAGGGATTCAAGGATGTCATGAATCAATGGCATTGGATAAGCGTCGGGTACGGTCTTGCTGTTCAGCTTCCTGTAATCCACACAGAACCTGTAAGAGCCATCAGGTTTGGGGACCAGGACTACCGGTGAAGACCACGGTGAAAAGGAGGGTTCAATGATATCGTCCTGTAGCATCAGGTCTACTTGTTCTTCAATAATCTGCTTCTTCAGAGGAGACACGCGGTATGCATGGGACTTGAGGGGTATGTCATCTGATAATGTGATTTTATGTTGTACAATAGAGGTCTTACCCAGGGTGTTTGAAGTGGTGCGTGGCCAGGCGGAGATTAACTTCATTAACTCCTCCTGATTGTCAGAATCCCACTCAGTGATCTCGGTGGAAACGGACATGAGTTCGGGAAGTCTACCAGTTGAGGGTAAGGCATAGTATAAATTCAGCTTTGCAGCCATATGAGAAAGAACTGGACCAGACGGGTTGGCTGGACCTGTTGGAATCTGTGACGGCAAGAAAGGGTAATAGGTGTATCCTTTGTCAGATCTTAACCCATATCTGCCACGTCCCACTTCCAGGACTGCTCCCGTGGCCCTCAGGAAATCCAGACCAGCAATAAGAGGAAAGGCGAGGTGAGTGTCTTTAAGGATATAAGTATCCATACTGCATTCGTGGTCATGCCATTGAAACCTAATCCTTTGCAGGTCTCTGGACTGGTGAATTGTTCCGTCGGCCATAATGAACCTCTGTGGGCTGAAGGTAACAACTGATGGAATCTCACCTCTCAATTGTTCCCACAGGTTTTCTTGCATTAAAGTGTAAGTGCTACCTGTGTCTAACACTGCCTTCACTTCTTTGCCATTTACCTTTACAGGCACCACAAGGAGAGATGACACTGGATGGGGTTGAGCTAGTGTTACTCCGGCCAGGTTTTTATTGAAGGTACGTTCAGCAGATTTCTTGTTGGTCTTTTCTTTGCTGCTCTGAGTTCCCACTTTCTGCCAGTAGTCTTTAGCTTGTAGCGCTGCCACATAAGTATGGAATATAAATATATATATATATATATATTGCTGTTAAAAAAATCTAATTGTTCTTAGAAAACAGCCATAATTAATATATGTTATTTTCCTGGGTTTATTGCCAAGTTAAGTGTTTTTGAGTTCCCGCTTAACTCTCGCGAGAGTTCTGTCGCAAGCTCCAGGAATTCCCATTGACGTCACTCCAAATCAGCTGGATGACTTTTTTCTTCCGTTTAAATGGAGCCGGGAAACCGGCATTCAGGAACGACACGTTGTTGCTCAAGCGATCGATCGCGCGAAAAACCTCCGCCAAGGCTGTTACAGACTGTGCACAGAAAGACACTGTGGGATTATCTTTTTTGTTGATTTTTCACCTTTGGATTTCGTCACAGAACAGCGCTGCTTCACATCGAGCTCACGGACTTAACACAACCTCCGGTGAGGCCGATTCAACGCACACACACACACAAATAAACAGGACATTGTACGGGACTCATAGTCATTTCATCTACTTTTCATTTATTATTTATTTTTTGCTTTCTTGTTTGTCTTTTGTACATTTATATATATATATATGTCTGGATTCACTTTGATGTTTTTTCTTATTGTAAATACACCTTGGGTTTAAATTGAATTGTTGTCTTCCTAGCCTTCTTTTTTTTATATAAACTTCATCACCTTACAAACTTAGGGTCAAGACCGTATTATTTTTGTGTATCATCTCCTATAAATCTAGGCTGAGCGTTACATATTGGGTGCCCGTACAGGGACCCTTTATTATTATTATTGTGTTTGTTTGGGGTGTGGTTTTTTTCTCTATCTCTCTTTTTTTCAATTTACAAAATGGATGTGACAAATCTTGATTTGGTGGAAGTTCCTAATGAGGATATTGATAACCCTGTTAAATCTGGTAATGTCCAAAATGATGTTGAACAAACGGGTGGATTTTACCACAGGTTCATTGGTAACCAGGCGTAATCCGCCTGAAGAAATAACTTCAATGATTAGTTCATTATACATGTCTGACACTGAACAATCTGATGATGATGATGATGATGAAGGTAGCATACTGAATATAGGCATGGTACAACTGATGCATACTGACTTGACTCAATGTAAAGGTAATTTATTGGCTCTAAATCAAAAATTACATACTTTGGAACAAGATTTCAAACAGTCAATGGACAGTACATTAAATAGGGAAGCAAGCTTTAGACAAGCCGTGGACTCTAGCTTGGCAGGGTTGGAGGATTACTTCATTAAGGCACTGGAAAAATTAGAAAAGGTTGTAACAGATTGTTTTCTGAGGAGAGATGCAAAATGGGAAAGTCAAATGAGGAAAATGAGACTCACTAGCAACCCCACACTCTCCAGATTACAGGCCTACTCATCAGATTCCTCCCATTTTTCCACTGTCCGTCAACCACTGACCCCAGCTCTAGTATCTAAAGAGAAATTTCCACTAATAAATCGATCAATGATACTTATATGGTTCAACCTCAGGTGCTTGTTCACCATCCTAATGTGCTTACCTCTCTGTAGTGGCAGTGCATCCTCATTCTGTGCCCGCCTATCCGAATCGAGTTCCCTTCTTTCGGAGACTCCTGTGAGACGGCGGAGTTGCTCAACTTCATCGAGCAATGTGAGAACTTCTGGAGATCCGGCCCCTTCCCTGTGCTGAACTAATAGGAACCTTAAGTACGGTACTGAAGGGAACCGCTCTGAGCTGGTGGAAGGCAGAGAAGGTCAAGGTAACGGATTGGAGGTCCTTCAAAAAGGCATTCATGGCTGCTTTTCTCCCAGACGATTACCTCTCAGAAGTGGAGGAAAAACTGAGGACGATGGTTCAGCAGCCACAACAACGCCTGAGAGACTTTGCTTATGACTACCGGGCCTTATGTCTAAAATGGAAGCCAGAGATCTCTGAGGAGGAGCTAGTAAATCGCATACTCAACAACATCAACCCAAGAGTTGCCGGGTGTATGAGGGGAACAGTTACCTCTGTTGAACACCTGGTGAAAATCGGATCCATGGTGGAAAAGGACTATATGGGAGCTTGTAACGCTCAGCCTAGATTTATAGGAGATGATACACAAAAATAATACGGTCTTGACCCTAAGTTTGTAAGGTGATGAAGTTTATATAAAAAAAAGAAGGCTAGGAAGACAACAATTCAATTTAAACCCAAGGTGTATTTACAATAAGAAAAAACATCAAAGTGAATCCAGACATATATATATATATATATATAATGTACAAAAGACAAACAAGAAAGCAAAAAATAAATAATAAATGAAAAGTAGATGAAATGACTATGAGTCCCGTACAATGTCCTGTTTATTTGTGTGTGTGTGTGCATTGAATCGGCCTCACCGGAGGTTGTGTTAAGTCCGTGAGCTCGATGTGAAGCAGCGCTGTTCTGTGACGAAATCCAAAGGTGAAAAATCAACAAAAAAGATAATCCCACAGTGTCTTTCTGTGCACAGTCTGTAACAGCCTTGGCGGAGGTTTTTCGCGCGATCGATCGCTTGAGCATCAACGTGTCGTTCCTGAATGCCGGTTTCCCGGCTCCATTTAAACGGAAGAAAAAAGTCATCCAGCTGATTTGGAGTGACGTCAATGGGAATTCCCTGGAGCTTCGCGACAGAACTCTCGCAAGAGTTAAACGGGAACTCAAAAACACTTAACTTGGCAATAAACCCAGGAAAATAACATATTAATTATGGCTGTTTTCTAAGAAAAATTAGATTTTTTAACAGCAATATATATATATATATATATATATATATATATATATATATATATATATTTATATTCCATACTTATGTGGCAGCGCTACAAAACTGTCAAGTTGCTGTCCCTTCACCCTAAAACTACTTATATCCGTATATATTGTAATATTTAGCAAATTCATTTAAAAAATATTGTTTTCATACTCATCAACAATATAAATCAACAGTTTAATATATTTCCATAGTTTATAATAGATTATGTAATTCGCAATGGTTCATAGGACTGTAGTTTGTTCCCTTTTTGAAAGACGCAAGTACACAGTTTTGCATCTTTGTCTTTTTGTCTGATTTTTTGATCTTTTTTTTCTAAACATAGTTTGTTACATTGTGATTCATCTCGAAGTTGGTTGGTAACTGTTTTATCAAGCATTTTATGAAAAAAAATTATGGATAAAATACTTTCCGAACCCAGACAGCTGAAAAAGTGGGCGGGTGCTGTTGCATTCAATTGTATTTGATTTATTATTTAAATTCCTATCTCGGTGTATCGCAGCTTCTTTCTCTCAAAAGCTTCTCGTGAGACATCCTCCCAAGGGACTGTGAGCTACACAAAGTAGAGTGTGTGCAGAGAGTTAAACCACAGCACCAGTTCTGGCCTCAAGTTGCACATAGTAATGGCTATTTCTGATGGGAACATAAACCGTTAGCCCACATCCACTAGCATTTGCCTTTAGCTGTCCAATGCTGGCCTTTTATGGGATCTTCCACTGTTTTTGTTTCCCTTCCCAGACAAATGCTACTGGCTGAGCTGGATCGGTTCTCTTCATTGGCAAGGCATTGAAGGCTGTTCTCTTGTTTTCCAGAGTTGCTGCCAAGCACCTGAGGACTTGGTGTACCGTACTTGGGAGAGGCTCACCTTGCACCCAGTATGTATGTCCTTTATTGTTGTTGTTGATGAACACAAGGGGCATGATGGATCTCCACCCCAACATTGGTTGAGATTTTGATGGGTAGGAAGGATGTCGTAGGTTGCATGAATGAGGAAACTTATCCTGCTTGTCTCCATCTCCCACAAGTCTTTCCAGCTGATATTCCTTTTTTTCACACTCTCCCATTTGATCCACTGGCCCTTTTTGGCTTGTGACACAGATTTGACACAGCATATTGACTCCTCCTGTCGGGGGACATAAGCCACAACCTTGTTCTCTTGTTCCAGTGAGATCATCTTTCACCAAGCCCCAAGCCTCCTCTTCTCTGTTGAACTTGGCCCACAATGTCACCATGGCAGAGAGCAGATATTGCCTGCTGTGCAACGTTCTTGGCAGTCCAGTTCCTTCCTGTTGTTATGGTGGGGGCAGCAGCTCTGATCACATTGTCTCTGAACTCTGACAGGGTAATCTCTAGCCTCACTTTGGCGAATTTGAATTCCTCTGTGAGGCCGGAGAGAGGCAGCTCGAGTATCCCCTAACCATACAGGCCTATGCTGCTCAGGCATTGAGCCTAACCATTTCCTCACATAAGAGCAGATAATCCTTTCCATCTATTCAACTCTTGTGAGAGGGATGTCATAGATGGTCAGTGGCCATATAAGGTGGTAGTAGCCCAAACTGCAGGCACCAGATTTGTAGCTTGCCGGGAAGTATAGATTAATTGATGTTCTTCAGACCTTTGATGGTTTCTTGCCTTAGTTCATGTGCTTGATCAGTGTCCTTTAGCTTTGAGTCATACCATCTTCCAAGACTTTTGACGGGCTTTTCTGACACAGTTGGAATTGGTTCCTGATTGATAAAAAAACCTTTGCTTTATAAGTTTGCCTTTGATAATAGAGATGCTTCTTTATTTGGATGTCTTAATTTTCATTTTGGCCCCATTGATGTTGTCTTGAAGCTTGTCTTGAAGCTTCTCTAAAAGCCATGTGGTGCAAGTTGCTGTTGTTGTCAAGGTTGTCATGTTGTCCATGTAGGCCCTGATGGGTGGTAAACTGACTTCAGAATTCAACCGTTCACCACCCACTACCCACTTGGAGGCTCTTATTGTCACTTCTATGACCATGGTAAAGGCCAATGGGGAGATGGTACACCCTGCCATTATGCCGATCTCCAGGTGGTGCCATGTGGTGGTAAAGTCTGGTGTGGTGAGAAAGACCTGCAGATCTTGAAAATTGGCCCATAATTCAAAGAGGTCCAGGCTTTGAAGCCCTTAATTCTCCTTTTATTGTTGTTGTTGATGTTGTTTCAAGAATTACATTTGACCATGTATGGCTCATCATTACTGAGTAGGTCAATGTAATTATGGGTACAAAAAACAAATTATAACATTTTGTTTTGGAAAAAACAAACAAACAAAAAACAGTTGCCTAAACATTTTAAATCAACAATTAAAACTGGCTTTGTTATAATAAAACTAAGTCTCCTTCCTCTTTTATAGTTTTAATATGAATCTATAAATGTTTTGTGAAATCATACCTGTTACTACAGCTGCTACAGATAGCACACACTATGTTTTCTTGTCTTTTCCTCGACGGAATTTCTTTTTTATATTCTCGGTTTAATTCAGGTTTGTGGTTTGAGGACTCGCTGTACTTACGCTGGCTTTCGGAGGAAGCTGGGCATAATTTTTGTTTCTTTTTGCATTGGCTCCACCTAGCGGCTGGAGTTTGTTTTGTGAAAAACACTCTTCCTTAAAGAATCTTTTGCATTGACGGAAGATTACTTTTGCACTGAAGTTCCTGGCCAGTTTGAGAATAGACACTACGGATGACTGCAAAATATCTACATGCTCACACAAAGGATGTCTTTTATGAATTTGACAGACTGAGAAAGTCATGGTATAAATTATGTCGCCTCCAAGTGAATTGATTTGACCATTTGAGGAACCGGGTTGCCTGTTTTGTTTCTTTTTGTGTTGGTTCTGCCTAACGGCTGAAGCTTGTTCTGTTGAATAACACTGTTTCGGAACAGTTGTGGATGATTCTGTTCGGTTTTCATGCTTATGCCTCCTGCTGGCTGTGGAGTTTTTTTTTATGGGATATTGGAATGATTATGTCATCTGCTGAACACATAACAGCTGGCTCACTGAACATTAATTTGTCTATCCAAGGAAACTGAATGGTTTTATATCGACTGGAATTTGTTTTGTGGAGGATCACACCTTTGAGACAGTTCTGTAAATGAATCTATATGTTGTTTGTGTTCATTCTGCCTATTGGCTTGGGTTTAGTTACAAAGTATTTTCTGTTAGGTAATGAGCAATCCGATGGCAAAGTTGTCATGGGGGCTCGAGGTTGTTCATGGACCTTTTGAGATTAGAGGGATTGTCATGCTGGGGGTAAATGCGCAAATTGTTCTTTTATCTGTTTGTTTTGTTCAGGGTTTGATTGTTTCACTAATGGGTAATGTGTTCTGTATAATCTTAGCTTTTTTATTGATCTTGAAGGGATATTGTAAGCCGCTGGCACCCCTCATGATGTAAAATTGGGAGGACAATTTAATCTTTTGATGGATTCAGTCCTTGATCATAGTGGAGCAACGTGTGTAAGCTCCCTAGAACAACAATGACACTTCACAGGATGTGTAAAAATCTTGGTCTTACGGATATTTAGAGACATTTGAACCCATCTGTTAGAGACTATACATTTTTTTCAGTCCATAAGTTTTATTATAGAATATATATTTTTATATCCAAATCCCTTATTTCATCTGTTGTTTATTGCTCAATTGGAAATATCTTATTCTCAGCTCACGTCCTGTTGAGTTTAGAGGTGTTGCCACATACGGAGAAAAATCTTTGCAAAATCCTGATTTCCAACAAATGTTAAAGACTGAAATCAATATTTATATTTATATGGAGACCAACAGGTCCTCAGTAATCTCTGTGGGTGTGGCTTGGGAGGCACTTTAGGCAGTTCTTAGGGGTCGGATCATACAGTATGACTCATTAATCACAAAATCCAAAGCACGAGAACTTGTGGAGTTGGAAGGAAATACTAAAAGTGTAGCAGCAGAGATGAAGTGCCATATGTTGTCTGATGGCAACATATAAACATATAAACATAATACTATTTTGTTGTGAAAAGTGGAGTTTTGGTTATTCAGGGCAAGACAGTCGTACTTTGAGTCGGGGGACAAAGTAGAAAAACTTTTGACTAGATATATAAAGCCGAGATTCTTAATCTGCCATTCCCTCTGCTGGTGAAATTTTTACCTCGGCCATTGATATTAATAATGCTTTTAAAGAATTCTACTTTGATCTCTATAGTTCCACATCTTCATCTACTGATGAAGATATTAGAAACTTTGTGGAACCATTAGATCTTCCTAAACTTACGACTGAGCAAAAAAAAAATCACTTCATTCTGAGATAACCTTGGAGGAGCTTGATGAGGTAATTAAGGCCCTGCCTACAGGCAAGGTCTCTACCAATGTCATGTGTTCAGTAGCAAATGATCAATCTCCAGTCATTACCATCTCACTTGATATTGAAAAGGTGTTTGATATGGTAGAATGGAATTATCTTTTTAAGATTTTGGAAATGTATGGGTTCAGGAGTACTTTTATTGATTGGATTAAGTTACTTTATAGATACCAGGTCGCGGCGATACTAACAAATTGACTAATTTCACTTTAGATAGGGGCAGGGTTGCGCTCTTTCCCCACTATTGTTATGTTTTGCCCTGGAACCATTAGCAGCCGCTGTAAGAAAGGAGGATGATTATCCAGGGGTAATCCAGGGGTGGGAGGTGTGGCGCATAAGCTTCTGCTTTATGCAGATTATATTTTATTATTCGGCTCCGACCCTACTAGATCTATGCCTCCACAGAATTATTCATTCCTTTTCCAAGTTCTCAGGATACAAAGTCAATTGGTCTAAATCCAAAGCTTTGGCTTTGACAGCGTACTGTCCAAAAAAGGGCATTAATTATTTGGGAATTTTATTCCCAGCAAACTTGTCTGATTTAGTCAGTTAATTTTGATCCCTTAATACATTTTCGAATGATATGGACAGGTGGGCTTCATTACATTTATTGATGATTGGGAAGGTTAATGTTATTAAAATGAATTGTATTCCAAAATTCAACTACCTGTTACAGGTTATGTAACAGGTAGTTTTAGTATGGTTTTAGTAGGTTGAGGAGGTAAATTTGACGAGCCCTGCCTCTATCCGAATGCACTACCTCATAATCGACTTCCTCAACTCGCTGTGTGACCTTAAAGGGCCCTTGCCATTTTGCGAGTAATTTAGAGCTCGATGTGGGCAGTAATACAAGCATTTTATCTCCCGGTGCAAATTCCTGTAGCCGAGCTCCCCTGTTATTAAGCCGGGCCTTTCAATCTTGCGCCTTTAGCAAATTATCCTGTGATAGTTGCCCAGTGTGTTGAGATGTGCTCTCAAGTCAAGAATTTAATGAATTTCATTTTTGCTCTGTGAAGGTCCCTCCTTCCAATTTTCCTTCATGATGTCTAAGGTGCCACGTGGCTTAAGCCCATAAAATTCAATTAAAATAGGGAAAACACTATGGAGGCTCGTGGGACCATTTGCACTGCAAATAACAGGGGCTCAAGGCACTTCTCCCAATGCCGAGCATCTTCGTGCATGAATTTACAAATAATTGTTTTTAAGGTCTTATTAAATTGTTCGACCAAGCTGTCCATTTTTGGATGGTACATGGTTGTTTGAATAGATTTAATACTCAATAATTTGTACAGTTTACAAAGTGTACATTACATGAAAGTAGTGCCCTGGTCAGTGAAGATTTGAGAGAGCCTCCACAACACTGAATTTCATTGAACTCTGAAATGTTGCGAAGAGACACTTCTTCCGGGTATCGCGTTGCGTAGTCCACCAGAACCAACACAAAGCGATGCCCATATGCTGACCATTCTAATGGCCTGACGAGGTCCATGTCAACTCTGTTCATGCCAACTCTGTCAAAGGGAACCTCGATCGTCAGAAGAGGGCACAATGGCGCTATAGGAGTGCCCGGCGTATTCACCAGCTGACATTCGCGGCATGTCGTACACCACCGGCTAACATCCCTGCAAATGCCCGGCCAATAGAAATGGGCCATGAGACAGTTTAGTGTTTTCCCCTGTCCCAAGTGACCTGCCATTGAACTTTGATGAGCAGCTTGGAACAATATTTCCTGACAGCTCCTTCGTACTAACAACTGGGGTGTATCTTCTTTTATTAGAGCATCCTGCGTCACTCAATACATCCATTCGATTATAATAAAAAAATATGGATATGTGATTGCAATGCATGGCTGAAGGGGTTGACCATCAATTACTTTTACTTGGTCAAATGCATGCTTAAGAGTCTCATCTCGTGTCTGCTCCAGAGGGAAATCCCCAGCAGGAATTCCCCTAAGGGCTTGGGAAGCTGAGGCGTCCCCCTCCCTTACGTCATCCTGATGTTGAGCTGATGTAGACTGCCCCCAGCTCCGGCTCCCCTGTCAGTGCATTGCACAACCCAGACTGTACCACTATATTACAGGGCCCATCCACACACAACCCCTTTAACAATTTGGGAAAAGCTGGTTACCAAGCTCCGCAATGTCCGTCGGTCCTCTTATTGGTTCGAGAGTGCCTTGAAGCGCTGTTGCTGCTCCTCCCGCAGATAAATGAGGGCCTGGTATTGATCCTGGTGGATGCTGGCGAGGGATCAGAACACTTCCTCCAGTGGCAAAGACAACTCTATAGCAGCCTACCTTCCTCCTTATCCGGGGTTTCGGCACCAGTGTAACAGATGTTCATATTTGAATCAAAAGGAGGAAGTGGGACATGGCGAGGTCCAACTCAAAAGGGCTTTATTTCCCACAGCTTCACAGTCTATATATATATATATATATATATATATATATATATATATATATATATATATATATATATATATATATATATATTCCACTTTTCAGTGGTCACACTCAAACTGATTATTTTCAGCACAATACAAATCGCATCCAGGAACACTCTGCTACATCTCTCTGTCTCTTTTGGTGGACTTGGCCATCTTTTATCTCCCCCGACTCTCACTGTGAACATGGAAATGGTAATAAGACACAATTCATCTCAGGTGGATGTCCTTATTGCTTTCTCTTTCCCAAGATGGGTGCTTGACCATGCCCTCACCTTCACAGTGTGTTAGAGGTAAAATTAGTGAATGTCTGAGCTTTTTCTGTGTATGTGTGAGAGTTAAAAGTAGTGAAAGCATGAGTGTTTTATGTTTATGTTAGAGGTAAAAGCAGTGAATGTGCCAGTGTTGTATGTGTGTGAGAATGTTTGAGCTTTTTGAGTGTATGTGCAAACATTTTGTATTTATATCAGAGTGTGTTACATGATTGTGAGAGGGTGTTGTGTGTATACGAGAGGTAAAGTTTGAATTACGGCCTAAACGGCCCCTCATATTTGTACATAGCAACTTATTAATGTATTAGTAATGTAGGAACATTAATTTATAAATGATCAGTTAACTATATACAAATGATTTACAAATACTTTATACTGTGTTGTCATTATAGTGTGTTACTGAAATGTCAAATTTGAGCTGATGGTGGCGCTAGAGGGTTTGACTGAGAGACCCCTATATGGGTTAGTGAATTATTCAGCCCTACCCCAATTACTGTGCCAACTTTCACAACCTAATTATGTGCTTTTCCACAAAACAATTACATATTATCTGTATATTGTTCCTCACTGTTACTCTTTACTTATGCAATTAGCAACATGACATCATGTGACTTTTTTTGCTGATGGTTTTTATATTTTTCTTTTACCAATTAAACCAGTTAGACATTTGCTCTTCCATAACCATAGGTAGACAATTAACACTGCTAATAAAACCCAAAAGAGTTCAACATTGGCATCTGAGTTTAGAAATAGTAAAAATGCTCAACAAAGTCCAGAGCAGTGGAAATGGCTTCTCGCCCTTGCTCTCCGGCACAGTCCATTTGCTGGGAGGCCCTGCCTTAAATGGGCCTGGGCAAAGAAGCCCTATATCCACCTTTCATTTTCCATTTCAATCAGCAAATGCAGTCATTACCTTACTCCATTTGCTGCGGCATTATGTTGACAAAATAGCCCATTACTAACATGAAGTTGGAGAAAAGCAACAGGACTTTGTGTCTGAATTAATTCCAGGCTTCAACCAGAGCTAGAATTATTCCTTCAGAAATGTTGTATGCCTCATTTACTCCCTGAAAAACATGGAGACTAAAAAGATCTGAATTTGGATCTGAAAATTCTATTTAGGTGATGCACTCATATATCTTCTTGGCTTGTGTAGGTCAGTGTCTAAGAGAGCATAAACAAGATTGTACAGGAGCAACACAGCTCACATTGATATATGTTTGCTTTATATACACAAGCATAAGCAAATAATTTAGATATAATACAAAGATATGTAGAGTAGCACTAAGACACTTTCTGTTTTGGATTATTATTATAAACACTTGTGTGGAAGACCTACTGGCTGGATTTGCCAGTTTGTGGCATCATATCATTAATATATTGTCACGTTCACTGTTGTCTTTTGTTTTTGTACTGTTATTTTGAAGTTTAGTTTAGTTCCTGTTTTGGTTATTGTAGTTTCTTTTATTCTGTCATGTTCACTGTTGTCTTTTGTTTTGTGCTGTCATTTTGAACTTTAGTTTAGGTCCTGTTTCCTGTTTGGTCTTTGTAGTCCTCTGTAGTTTCTTTTTATGATTGGTGTTCCCCTGATTGCTTCTCCTTCCCTGATTGTTCCCCCCAGGTGTCCCTCATTCCCTTGTTTGTTCCTCTTGTATTTAAACCCTGGTTCTTTGTTCAGTCCTTGTCGATCGTTGTTTGTTTGATGTTTGATTAATGTTGATGTTTCTTGTCGTCGCTCATGGTTACCCTTTATGTTTCTACCCTGCCCTTCGTGGATGTCTTTCCCAACCTGTGTAACCCCTGCAGTGTGTTATTTAGTATTTAGTTTCCTTTTCCCATTGTGGACCTTTTATTTTGTTCCAGTGTTTGTGTTCCCTCTACTTTCCTGAATAAACCGCGTTTGGATCCACACCCTCCGTCTGCCTTCTCCTGATTCATTCCATATATAGTGAGATGTTTTCACACAAAGTTGACAAAATTGAGTTGACAAAATTTAAGATTTCTTCCATCTAAATGGTGTGTTGCACACTGGAGCTATTTTTCCCCACTCAGTTGAAGCTGCCTCTATAACCTAAATTAAAATGCCAAAATGTATCCCACAATTCTAACATAAATTATCACAATGGGAAGACAGTGTTGTCATGTTGAAGCTGTGACTGCAGAGACTTAAACATTGTTAGTTTACAAAAAGAATAAATAACTTAACAGACCACTGGTAATTTCCAATTGGAAGAGAGCATCCCTATCCCCAACTCACTCCGAAGAGTAGAGCCCTTGAAGTGGGAACTCTGGAGGGAGCAGGAAACTTGGGTCTCATACATTGGGTTACAGCATTTGTCAGAGTGTTTGAACATGTAATATGCTCTTACTGACAACCTTGCTTCAAAATATATTGCGAGGACACGCCACCCAGGGCCAAATTATCATAAACGGTAAAATAACTTCCTAGAATTGACCATTGTATGTACCCTTCACTAATGGTCTTGTGGAAAGGCCTTTCGTTGAGCAGTTGAAGTGCTAATTTTCATTTGGAATACCCCTTCATGTGGCATCCCCTTCCTGCAGTGCCCTTCAAGGGATATTCTGGAATTTGCCCCATATGTCCTACTGTTGCACCCACCTTGAGCAGGAAATGGTTTGGCAGTTTAATATTGTGACCTCTTGCTGAGGACAAGTACATTTACATGTGCTTCCATGTATAGAGCACGTATTTAAAAACAGATTGAATTAAATTATAAAGAAATATAAGTAATGAATATCCTGAGAATACACATTTCCTTAATATTTAACTTTTCAGTGTTTTTATTAATAATATTTTTAACATAAAGTTGTCTTTGTATGTAGGTTTAACATGTTCTGTAGTGTCTGTGTCTCTGGACTTTTGTTTTGAAATGTAGTTTTGGACTCTTGTCTTAGTTCTGTTCCTGGTTCCTTCCCTGATTGTCTCCCACTTGTGTCTTGTTAGCCTTGTTTGCTCCTGTGTATACAGTATATTTTCCTCTTGTGCTCTGTCTTTGTCGGTTCTAGTCGTTATTGGCTGAAATGGTTGTGTTCCTAGTTATTATATTCTCATGCTTGTTTTCCAGTGATTCTTCTGTTTGTTTTGTTTAGTTTTATTAAATCTGCTCTTAGATCCAGTCCCTTGTCTCATATTTCTGCACACGTTCC
The DNA here is from genome assembly GCF_025860055.1 of Xyrauchen texanus. Taxonomy (NCBI): domain Eukaryota; kingdom Metazoa; phylum Chordata; class Actinopteri; order Cypriniformes; family Catostomidae; genus Xyrauchen; species Xyrauchen texanus. The sequence continues at coordinate 54,567,268 of NC_068279.1, read as the reverse complement.
AGAAGTACCGACCACCCTTGGATCTAGCAGACAAATTTGCAGCACTTTGCCGGGCAGGACTCTATTTAGATTTCTCCTCTAACTTTAGTGCAATAGCAAGCAGGTCTAACTGGAAGGACTCCATATCCTTCCAGTTAGAAGGAATCCATATATTGGATTGGTATAAATCTTTACAACTTGCCGTAGATGGGACTTGCCGTAGATGGGAGAACTCACGTAGAAGTAATACATTAACATCACTTTGTAAAGTGTTTTTTTTTTCATGTGTGGATGAACACAGCGCTCCCTCACCATCTGAGACTCCGGCCGCCCTGACCTCGGCTGAGTCCACGGCCGTCTTGACCTCAGTGCCTGAGTCCCTGGACACCTTGACCTCTGAGCCCCATGAGCCTCCAGACGCTCCACCCCATGAGCCTCCAGTGGCTCCTCCCACTGAGTCTCCATGTCATGCAGCCACATCTGTCTTGTCAGGCCCGCTCCATGGCATAGGTCTTTCTTGTCAGACCACACCCTGCCTCATCAGGCCACGTTTCCGGCTGACTGCCGGATCGCCATTGATCTCCTGTGTGTCTTTAGATTTTTATTTTGAAATGTAGTTTTGGTCTCTTGTCTTTGTTCAGTTCCTGGTTCCTTCCCTGATTGTCTCCCACCTGTGTCTTTTTCGCCTTGTTTGCGCCTGTGTATATTTTGGCCTCATATGCTCTCTGTCTTTGTCAGTTCTTGACCTGATAGGCTATAATAGTTGTGTTCCTGGTTATTGTATCCTGATGTTTGTTTTCCAGTGTTGTTTCTTTTTGTTTAGTTTTATTAAAGCTGCTCTTACATCCACCCCTTGTGTCATATTTCTGCACACGTTACAGTAGAATATGTTTTGTCCCTTATCTCAGAAGTGATATAAAATATATATAATTATAGTATATTATTTATAATATATTTATAGTGAAATATATTATAAATAATTCATTTGTTTACATTAGTAAATGCATTAGGTAACATGAACAAACAATTAACAATATCTTTTTTTTTACAGTATTTATTAATCTTTGTTAATGTTAGTTAATAAAAATAAAATAGTTTATTGTTAATGTAAAAGACCTAATGGCTTTAATTAATTACATAATTTGTTAGCAATTGTTTTATGCATATTTTGATATATTTTTGAGTGTTTATGGTCAGATACTAGCGGGACTTTTATTTTGAAGCACCTTATTGTAAAGTGTTATGCCTTCCACACACTACACGACTTTCAAAAACATCGGATCGTGGTACCATTCATATTGCACAACTGTCTGTCTTGTCATGGAAGTCGTATCGTTTTCAAATTACACGAGGAATCGGCGACAGGGGTGAACACATTACAAGACATTTCACTATTGACGAATCCCGACAATCTGCCTGGACTCCAAATTACATTTCACAACAGCGTACATGCGAGAAGTGATACGAGATACAAAAACAAATGCAAGATCATACGTTATGCATTTCAGAATATGATGTATATGTTTTTAATCACCTAAAGACATTGTGTATTTTATTAGTTACAATATGAAAAAGTACCTTCTACTAAAAAAATCTACCTATTTGCTTACTTGACTGAGATGAAACATCAAATGCCAATTTTCCACAAATTTTTCCTCCATTCTATATATATATTGCTGACAGCAGTAACACGTCTGCGATTCTCTCAGATCGCGGCTTTGATAATTCATACATTGCGATCGTTGCTCACGGGAGCGTGCTCTGATTTGCCTACAATTTCAGGCTTCTGTCGGCGAGTGAACATCGGGTTTAAAATCGCATAGTGTAAACTCTGCATTACTGAAACATCAATGACAAGGTTGATTTTAATTAAATACTTGCTGAATAGTGAGCGTTCTAACTCGCATGTTAAAAATTATTTGTATATAAACGTATTCATGCTTATATTAACTCTTTCCCCGCCAAACACGGAATTTTCTGGGTTTTATGAAAAAACGCTTCCCCGCCAAACACAGAATTTTCCGGGTAACCGTGTTTTAGGTGGTATACAGTAAGGAAGACCCACGCACATGTTTTGAGAGAGTACGCAACTCTTTGATCAAAGAAACAGACTGCGATCGTCTCAAACGTGAAGAAGTGGAACACCATACTAATACTAAAGCACTTGTTTGATAAAAATGCCTTTTTCTCAGCTTTTTGTCCGAAATGTTGTTTTTGACAAAACCTACCTCTGTTCAAGTGGCAATAAAAAAAGAACAAATGAAGATAAAATAAAATCGTTTTTTTTTGCCTAAAAGCAGAGGCTCTATTTTGATATATAGCATCTTCATATATTCATGGAAGAAAATATTCTGCGGGCCATTAAAATTTAGCGAAAATCGTCAAAAACCCTGGCGGTGGCTGGCAACTTTTTTTTTTTTTTTTTTTTTAAACGCTGGCGGGGAAAGAGTTAATGAAAACATTCCCTAATAAATTAATGCACCAAAATATACTATTATAGTGAGGGGATACGGGATTATGTGTGTTTTTATCCATGACTGTAATGTCTTGAACATCTGAAATCAACCTCCGGTTTGCATCAACCGGAGGTTGGTGTTTGTTGGTGTTTATCATCTGACTCCTCAACATTCAACCTCTTACAAGACTAACTGCCAAATAAATAAATGGACATGAATTTGAGTTGAAATTATTTTATTAGCTTGTAGAGATCGCACAGTGAGCCGAGAAGCAGGAGAGATGGCTCGCAGAAACCGGATGAGCGGTCTGATGCGTCTTAATCCAAGGATGTTCGATGTCATCTGACTGCTGGATGCCGCCATTGACCAATCAGAATCGAGTATTCCAGAGAGCCGTGTGATAATATTCATTAATGAACCCCTTTATAAACCCTCTACAAAGTGAACATTAAAGTAATATTCCGGGTTTAATATAAGTTAGCTTTTTTTATCGTTTAGTATTTTAACGTTTGCGGATTGGCCACATTCCATTGTTAGCGCCTCACTGGAAACCAAGATTTGTTACTCTTTTTAAAGAAAAGAAGCGGCGAATCAAAATACATTTTTGTGGTAATCAATATTGTTCAATATTATGCCACAAATACTGTTGATTGAGCTTAACTTGCATTGAACCTATAACATTTCCTTAATGTTACCTAACAAATGAACTAATCCACGACTGATAAACAAATTAATTCACCCCTAAATGGTGCAAAAAAACAACCCCCAAAAAAAAAACAACTGTGGTTGCTTTCTTTGTGTGTTGGTTAGATGATCTCTTCCTGCTTAAGTGGGCAGTTCTTGACCAGAATAAGCTGCAAACTGGGCCAGATTTTGTGCTGATAGGTCAAAGTCCGGCTACATGGCACTAAAGGAAAGCTTGCATTCAGCTATTTTTTCTTTCTTTCTTTTATCATAATCATAACATAAATGTGAACAAAGAAAATCTGGCCTGTTCACTGTTTAAAAATATTGCAGTTGTGTTCTGGTCAAGTAAATATGAGTTCCAAAGTGAAAAAATAATGGAACTACATCACAAAAAAAACAAAAATCAATAAGCAAAAAATAAATAAAAAAGCTGACTGAGTTAAAATACAGAAGGACGCCTGAAGGCAATGGACCCAATTGGAGGTTTTGATGCTTGGCTGAAGTCAACCTTTCTTTGAAGTTGCTAAGGCCACCTTTACATTGTGCTAACCTCAGTAATAAATGTCATGCCAGGAGAACTTATAAAGCATTTTCTGTCACGAACAGGTCAAGGGTCCCTGCACTCCAAAGGTCCCATGGCAAACAATAAGTTGCCCTTTTGCAATAGTAACTAATATATATATATATATATATATATATATATATATATATATATATATATATATAATTTTTTAATTTTTTACAGTTGTCAGCAACATATTTGATACATTTTTTGTGATAATTGATCTATGGTAAGACTCCCTAAATAAACAATACATGAACAAATGACAACTGCTATTTTAAGTATTTGCATACGTTTGACCATTTGATTGTGGAAGGCATAACTTTCATGTTTGGAATTTATGCTACTGAAAAGTAAGATAATTCACATTTTAAATCAAACATGGAGTGTGCTGGATAACAGAACAGAAATAGTTTGGAGTGCCATTTATAAAGGTTTTCATTTAATCTTATGTGTGTCCTGTTACCGGAAACACTGCTCTACTTTCTACCAATTCAGCTGTCGCAAAATAATCAATCCAAAGCATTTAATTAAAGGCCAAACTTATATTAAAACATTTTCCATTATAAAAATGTCTTTTCGCATTGAGTCAGACTCTTTGTTTTCCAGATAGCTATTTCTGGGGGGGGAAAGGTTTGGCACCGTTGGCATTTGTTAGGATGTGTGACCTTTTAAACATTCTTGAAATCTACAGCCATCTTGTTTTCCCTGCTGAAATTCCCAGATGTGATGCTAGAGGGAGAAAGCCTCGTCTCAGAAATAACCTCAAGGTCGTTGTTCATGTCAGCATGTTGTCACGCCGGCACGTTGATGACCGCTGCTTGTATGTGCTCTTATTTGATATGATTATTTGATTTGAGACCGAAAAATAGACAACATTGATGAGTTATACACACACATAAAAAAAAAGGTTGAATTTAGAGGAAACTTTTGCTTTAGTGCCATTTAGCCGAACTTTGAACTAACAGCACAAAATCTGGTCCAGTTTGCAGCTTATTCTGCTCACAAACTGCCCACTTACACAGGAAGAGCCCATATAACACACAAAGCAACCAACCACAGTGAGTTTTGCTTTGACGTGCCATTTAGGGCTGAATTAATTTGCTGATTAGTTCTGGATTAGTCAATTAGTTGGGTAACACTTTACATTAATGTTCCTTTTGTTGAGAGCTTATAAAGGGTTTAATTAATAACTAATTATCTAAACTTTAAATTAAAAGATCAATATGAGGTAATAAAAACAGGCATTAAAATGGTGACTTTTATGCAATACCTTCCAAAGAGTGAGCCATTTTACCTCACATGTTGTAAATGGTGGATAATTTTTTTTAAACATTAGTAACCAATAAAAATGTACCTTAATGTAAAGTAGACTCCTATGAGTCCTTGATTATAGAGTTTTGACAGCACTCGGAGTAGCACCATTCTGTTTACATCAACGTGACAACACAAGTCAGTCAAGACATTGCAGTGATGAATATAAACACATATAATCCCTCTTTTTAAATCAATGTAATGTATGTGGGAAGCAGGAGAAGGCAGACGGGTGGTTTGGATCCAAATGCGGCTTTTATTATAAATAACAAATAAATAAACACAAAGAAAAGTCCACGATGGGAAAAAATAACTAACTCTAACACATAAGAGCAAACAGCTGGAAGAACATAAACGAAGGGCAGGAAACGGGCATAACGACAAAGGAAAAGGAAAACAACATGGTTTAAATACACAGACACAATGAAGACTAAACGAGACACAGGTGAGAACAATGATGAGTGCAGGCAGTGAGGGAGGCCGGGAATTGTGGGAATTGTAGTTTTTTTAGACAAAGACAAGTGAAACACGGAGCGGACAACAAGGAAAACGTGACGTGAAACAGAAAACACGGGGCAGACAACACGGGAACATAACATAATCCCCTCTCAAAAGGACCGGATTCCAGACGTTCCTAAGAAACAAAAAAATAGCAAAAATAAACAAATGTTCAAGGAGAGAGGGGCTAGAAAAGGGGGAAAACAGACAGACCAAAGGGGGCACAATCTGGGGACAGGTTTGGGTGGCCTGGGAGGTGGCCACAGGACAGAGGCCGGTTCAGGGGGCCTGGGAGGAGGAGTGGCCACTGGGGGAGCTGGCGGAACCGCGTGAGGCGGAGCCAAGGAAGACTTCTGAGGCGGAGCAGTCGAAGGCTTGGGTGGCGGCGCCGAAGGAGGCGCAGGTAGGACCGCAGGAGACCCTGGGGGCTGAGCAGAGGCAGGCAGAGCCGTGGGGTACACTGTGGGCGGAGCCGTAGAAGGCTTGGGAGGTGGCGTCGTGGGAGGCTCGGGAGGCGCAGCCGAGGGAGGCTCGGGAGGTGGAACTGAGGGAGGCTCGGGAGGTGGAACTGAGGGAGGCGATGGCGTAGAAGGCTCAGAAGGCGGAGCTGAGGGAGCCACTGGAGGCGGAGCCGAGGGAGGCTCGGGAGGCGGAGCCGAAGGAGGCGAGGGCGAAGAAGGCTCTGAAGGCGGCGCCGAGGGAGGCTTCGTAGGCGGAGTCGTGGTTGGCGGAACAATAGAAAGTTCTGTAGGCAGGGCCGAGGGAGGCTCTGGGGGTGGAGCCGTGGTTGACGGAGCCATGGGAGACTCGGGAGGCTCAGGAGGCTGAGCCGAGGGAGACTCAGGAAGAGGAGCCGAGGGAGGCGGAACCATGGAAAGCTCCGGAGGCTCAGGGGATGGAGCCGTAGGAGGCTCAGGAGACAGAGCAGAGGGAGGCTCGGGAGGCTCAGGATGCTTGGGAGGCGGAGCCCTAGGAGACTCAGGAGGCGGAGCCGTAGGAGGCTCTGGAGGTGGAGCCGTAGGAGGCTCGGGGAGGCGGAGCCCTGGGAGGCTCGAGAGACTTGAGAGGCGGAGCCCTGGAAGACTTGAGACTTGAGAGGCGGAGCCCTGGAAGACTCTAGAGAGTTGAGAGACTTGAGAGGCGGAGCCCTGGAAGGCTCGGGAGGAGGAGCCCTGGAAGACTTGAGAGGCAGAGCCCTGGAAGGCTTGAGAGGAGGAGCCCTGGAAAACTTGAGAGACTTGGGAGACTTGAGAGGCGGAGCCCTGGGAGGCTCGAGGGGCGCTGGCTCTTGGACGGTCATGGCTACTGGTGCTGGCTCTTGGACGGTCATGGCTACTGGCGCTGGCTCAGGGACAGTCATGGCTACTGGCGCTGGCTCAGGAACAGTCATGGCTACTGGCGCTGGCTCAGGAACAGTCATGGCTACTGGCGCTGGCTCAGGGACGGTCGAGGCTACAGGCGCTGGCTCAGGGACGGTCGAGGCTACAGGCGCTGGCTCTCTGACGTTTGAGGCTTCTGGCACTGGCTCACTGACGTTTGAGGCTTCAGGCTCTGGCTGGTTAACCGTGGTATGCGTGAGCTTGGGTCCGCTGGACACTGAGGGCAGAGCCACGGGAGGCTGGAGAGCAGAGGACTTTTCCCTTCTCCTCTTCCTCGGGACTGATGAGACTGGCGACGCTGGAACGCTGTGCATGGTTGGCGTGGCGTCAGGCTCGCTGACCGTGGCTGACGAGGGCTCAGGCTCGCTGACCGGGGCAGGCGTGGGCTCTGGCTCGCAGACCGGGGCAGGCGTGGGCTCTGGCTCGCAGACCAGAGGGGCTGGCGTGACCGGGAGCGCTAGGGATGACTGGAGAGTCACCGCCGTGGGTGGAGAGGTAGGGTCCTCCTCAACGACACCCACGGTGAACGTTGAGCCACAGACCAATAGAGTTGCCTCCATGAAGTCGCGGAGCTTCCAGTAGCGCGTTGCCAGTGGCAACCGCTCCTTTAGCCAGTCGTTCAGGTTGTCCCTGAAGAAGACCACAAGGGAAGAGTTAGGGTAGTCCGAGACGCTCGCCAGAACGAGGAAGTCACGGATGTGGTCTTCTACCGGTCGATCCCCTCGTTTCAAGCAGAGCAGCCGGAAGTTAGCTCGCTGAACCGCTGGATCCATGTTTGGTCGTTCGTTCTGTAATGTGTGTGGGAAGCAGGAGAAGGCAGACGGGTGCTTTGAATCCAAATGCGGCTTTTATTATAAATAACAAATAAATAAACACAAAGAAAAGTCCACGATGGGAAAAAATAACTAACTCTAACACATAAGAACAAACAGCTGGAAGAACATAAACGAAGGGCAGGAAACAGGGGCATAAGCACGACATGAAAACCATACAACAAACGACAAGGAAAAGGAAAACAACAGGGTTTAAATACACAGACACAATGAGGACTAAACGAGACACAGGTGAGAACAATGATGAGTGCAGGCAGTGAGGGAGGCCGGGAATTGTGGGAATTGTAGTTTTTTAGACAAAGACAAGTGAAACACGGAGCGGACAACAAGGAAAACGTGACATGGAACGGGATAAGTGACATGTGAAACAGAAAACACGGGGCAGACAACACGGGAACGTAACAATCACGCTAACATTTTTGCTGCATTTGTGACATAAATCAAGGATTTGGGCAGTTTATATCTTTCACATCTTTGTTTTATATTTTATACCTTAGATCTTTATTTATGGATGTATTTATGTATTTGTTATTAATTAAGTGTGAATATGAGTGATTATTAATAAAGTTCCATGTATTGCAAGTTAAAATGCTCACTATTTTGCAAGTATTGAATGAAAATCATAATTTTTATACATCTTTTTAAAACTGCAATAATTTATCATGAATTTGTAAATTAATTATTACTGTAGTTATTAATGATAACTTTCAATAACCCTTAACAAAGGGAACAAAGGTCTGCACGTGTAGTCCTGACCCCGATGTGTTCCAGGAACTGTGCTCAGTGACCGACCTGGCCCTAAGGGCCACGAAGGACACAGCGCGGACACTCAGGCAGGCGATGGCCACCCTCGTGGTCCAGGAACGGCATCTCTGGCTGAACCTGGTCGAGATGCAGGATATGGACAAAGCACGCTTTCTCAACGTCCCAGTATCCCAGTTCGGTTTATTCAGCGACACCGTGGTGAACTTCACCCAACAGTTCTCAGCGGCGAAGAAGCAGACTGAGGCCATTTCCCACATCATGCCCCGCTGCTGCACCAGTATGGGCTGTGCTCTGTCCGCCGAGGGCATCCACCTGTGGCTTCCAGATGACAGGCAGCTCCTACCTCAGCGTCGAACACAATGTCATGCCTTTTCTCGGCATGGAGTTAGACTCAACAACGAGCACATGCAGTCAGTGCTGAAATGCCTCACCTTATTCAAGCCAGGCACAGTGGTTCCTTTAAAACAATTCAAGAGGCTCCTGAGGCATATGGCATCCTCCGCGGCGGTCGCGCCACTGGGGTTGATGCATATGAGACCGCTTCAGCACTGGCTCCAGACTCGAGTCCCGAGATGGGAATGGCACGCACTGTGTGTTCATCACCCCCGCCTGCCGCCAGAATTTCAACCTCTGGACAGACCTCTGTTTTCTGCGGCCAGGACAAGCACATCTTGATTCGATCAGACAGCATCGCTACGATAGTGTCCATAAATCACCAAGGCGGCATGCGCTCTCGTTATTGTCACAACCGCCCTCCCTCCCCTCCTTTAGATCCAGCAATGACTTGAGTCATTGCGTGCCACTCACAGGATGAGGAACAAGTCACCCTGGTGGACCCTTACTGGCCCACACGGACTTGGTTCTCGGATCTCCTCACGACAGCCCCTCCCTGGAGGAAGGACCTCCTTTCTCAGAGACGGGACACCCTCTGGCATCTGTACCCAGACCTCTGGGACCTCTGTGTCTAGACCCTGGACAGGATGCAGAAGATCTAAGTGACCTACCACTTGCTGTCGTAGACCAATCAACCAAGGCTGATCTACCAAGCCAGAGCTCCCTCTACCACGCAACTTTACACCCTAAAATGGTGCTTGATTGCAATTAGTTGCTCTTCCTGATCTGAAAGCCTGAAGAGGTGTGCAGTCGGGTCAGTGCTCTCATTTTTGCAGGAGAGGCTGGAGGGGAGGCTGTCCCTCACCACCTTGAAGGTTTATGTAGCCGCCATATTGGCTCACCACGACGCAGTGGACAGTAAGTCCCTAGGGAAGCACTATCTGATTATCAGGTTAATTAGAGGCCTCCCAGGCCATGCCTTTTCCCCTCATGGGATCTCTCTGTGGTCCTTGCAGGCCTTCAGAGACCCCCTTCTTGCTGCTAGATTCAGACGAGCTCAAAGCCTTCTCCTTGAAGACTGCTCTCCTGATCGCACTTGCTTCCATCAAGAGGGTTGGGGACCTGCAAGCATTCTCTGTCAGTGGCAGCTGCCTGGAGTTTGGTCCGGCAGACACCCATGTCATTCTAAGACCATGACCGGGCTACGTGCCCAAGGTTCCTACGACCCCCTTCAGGGATCAGGTAGTGAACCTGCAAGCACTGCCCCGGAAGGAGGCAGACCCAGCCTTTTCGTTGCAGTATCCGGTACATGCTTTGCATACCTATGTGGACCGCATGCAGAGCTTTGGATTTTCTGAGCAGCTCTTTGTCTGATTTGGTGGACAGCGGAAAGGGAACACTGTCTCCAAACAGAGGCTTTCCCACTAGGGTTTTGATGCCATCACATTGGCCTATCACACCCAGGCCGTACCCGCCGGGTTTGAGCACACTCGACAAGAAGTGTGGCATCCTCATTAGCACTGGCCAATGGCACCTCCCTAGCAGACATATGCAGAGCAGAGGGCTGAGAAACACCCAATACCTTTACGAGATTTTACAATCTAAAGGTTGAGTCGGTCTCACCCCCTGTTTTGTCAGGTCCGAGCAGGTAGAACTTGGTAACGTGGAACAACTTACCGGGTGAATCACTGGCACCTACGCCGTTCCCCTGCACTGAGGCGAACACTTGCACTCTTATCCCAGTTGATCCCACTAACTCGGCTCCCTGGATGACTCCTCCCTAGCCCTCTGGTCCACGAATTCGGCTAAGGAATTCCCTGACCAGACCCACCACGGGTACTAAAATTACTCTGTACTAGAATAGGTGCTACACAGGATGGACACTTGTGTGGATTAATCCCCTGTGTGTATTTTCCGTGGTATGGTTCCCCTACGGGCGGACCCGCGTCTCCCTTGTGCATTCCCCGCTGCCTCTCATTCACCGTGTTTGTAGCAACTCCTCCCTTGCAGCCGGTAGGATCTACCACCACGCCATTCCCACATGTGGCCTGAAACCAACGTGATGTATTCCGCCACTCTTTACCTCCCCCCAGTCTGGGCAGGTTGTGGTCTCCGCCGCAGGGTCTTTTCCCCCTGAAAGAATAGTAGTTGGAAAAGAATGCCTTCCATGTTGCGTGTGATAGCGTTAAGATGGCCCCAGCTGCTTTAACTCTATGCGAGAAACATAGAGAGAGAAAAGATGTGGCTGGTGCGGCCTGCTCCCATGCTTGGCACGTCGCTTTGTTCCCCCCTTCAGGGTGCAGTTGGGGAAGGGTACGGGCAGTCTGAGGCAGCCTGTTGCCTTGGCACACAACTGCCTGCCTGCTCCTGCATCAGCAGCGCATGTACACGGTTCAGCGCATGGCGGGATTGAATAGGGACCCCTAGTGTTGCTTCATTTGACACAATGTTGAAATTAGCGACAGATGGGGAAGGTCTAGATTACTGTTGTAACCTCTGTTCCTTGATGGAGGGAACGAGACGTTGTGTCCCCCCGGCAACAACACTGAAATGAGCAAATGTTATAGCCGAAACCTTATTCTTGGCTCCTCAGTGCAAAACCTGAATGGACAGATGTATGATTCCCTCCTTTTATTCCCATATGTCCGGAGGAGGGACATGCAAATTCTGTCTGCCAATTTCTCATTGGCCTTTTCTCAAGTTCAGAGGTACGCAAGGCTCTCAAGAAGGACCCCTAGTGTTGCTTCATTCGACACAACGTCTCATTCCCTCCATCAGGGAATGGAGGTTAAAACAGTAACCTAAACGTTTATCTTTTATTATTTTTTTTCTTTTTATTGTTGAAAAGTGATTGGATTCAAATATATAAAATATCTCTGATATAGTAAATATGTGACTATACAAATATATTTATAATATAAAAGGATTTGTAAATGTTTTTAGGTTTTTCCTATTAATATTTTTTATTGATTGATTGATTTTATTGATTGTATTGAAAAACAAAACAAATATACATTGAATCAACACTGATCTACCTCTACTACCACTCCCCAATCACCAACCCTACCCCGACCCCCAACAGACATCCCTGTAGTCACACATAAGCACACACACACACACACACACACACACACACACACACACACAAAGGAACATAATATTCATACACATCTAAAACTACACCTCTCTCTCTCCATTAATGCAACAATCCCCGAACGTAACCTTGAACCAAACAAACAGAAAAAAACGTGTGCATTAACCCTGCGAGCGACTACGCCAACTGTGTCCATCCCTCTAAACTCAAACAGTCCATGTATGCCTACAAGAGCCCTGCAACAACTTTGCCATTGGATTGCTTAAGTCTGGTGTTCCCCGTCTGTCGCTCTCTCCACGTTGTGTCGGAGAAGTGACACTAGGGGTCTCTCTTGAGCACCGAATATACCTCTGATACATTGAAAAAAGTCCAATGAGAAGTTGGCAGTCAGTATTTGCATACCCCGCCCCCGGACATACGGGTACAAAGGCGAGGCAAATACTACAGTTCATTCAGAAATTTTCTTCGGAGCCGATGGTTGTGCATGCAGTTCACGTGAGATCACACCAGTTCCAGTATTCCTCTGACGCTCTGCATGCTGTTGGATTGAGGGCGCATTACAGCGGCGATTTCTCCTTCTTGCAGGGCAGTGCAATTGCCCCTGGGCGCTTCGACAGTGCAGAAACCCAAACTCTAAGAGAGTTGTTAAAGAGAGTGATTTTCTCTAAAAGAGCAATACACAGTGCCGATAAACGTCCTTTTCAGGACGCGTCTTTTTAAAGACGTGTTTCCGCCTCTGTGCAGTTTCTGGATGCGGTCGATTTCTCCCCACCTCCTACGGTCATAAAAGCTGCCTGTCGTACCTGGGTTGCGATTGCACGCAGGCAGCATTTTTATGAATGGTCTATGTTTTCAGGGCGAGAACATAGCCATGACAGCATTGCGGTCGTAGGCTTTCTTTTGTCATGAGAGAAAGCCACTTCAGCCGCCCCCCGCGCCTCGCCTCTTTCCTAAGGGATTGGGGCAGGCGCCGCGGGCGATGAAGGCGATTTGGGGATAAAGACGGGCTGTGTTCGCTGGGTAAATCCCCGCGAACCACCCGCCTCCCCAGCACGCTTGCTTGCTCCCATCTGCTTGGGATCAGTGCGGCCCACTTCACGGCTGGCCTGCCGGTCCCTTGAGCTCCCGGGATTGGATGACGATAATCACCGCTGCATCGAAGAGCGTTACAGTGGCGTCTGATGTTGGTGACTCGTCTGCGCCGCCACCTTCAGGTCTGCGCGCCCAGTCTGAGCCTGATGCACAGAGGTTAGATATGCTTCCCCGGGTACCACAAGCGCGAGGTTGGACCGGAAAAATCCTGTCCCCCTCCCCCTCACGGCTACTTGTTTGGTTCCACGGGCATGTGCGCTGCTCACAGCCGCGCCCCACCCCCGGTTCCTTTCTTCCCGGACGTGCATGATGAGCTGAGCAAGCCAAGCTTCCTCGCTCCTCCGCTCTCACTACCCTCGGCGGTAGAGCGGTCCCAGACCATTCCCCCCCTGCACGCCATGGCCCCCTCCTGCAGTCCACCGGGCCAAGGCTCCAAAAATGTGCACTTGGGTAGTCCTGTTCTTCATGTGCTGCAGGAACTGCACTCGAACAGGTGATGGCCCCCTTGTGGTCCAGAAACTCAACACATGGACTGGACCTGGTCGCAGTAGAGGAGGTAGACAAAGCACGCTTTCTCAAATGCTCCCGTCTCCCAGCTCCGTCCATTCGGCGACACCACCTGACGACTCTACCCAGCAGCCCTCAGTGGTGAAGAAACAGACGGAGGCTATTTCACACATCCTGCCCTGCCGCAAACGTGCCACCAGGGGCCATGCCCTGTCTGCTCTCCGAGGGCATCCTCCTGCGGCTTTCAAGAAAGAAAGAAAAGCGGTGCTCCGCCTCAACAAACATGGGCCCAGCTCTCCGCCCCTGCGTCGAGCTCCCCGCAGAAGATGGACCCCCCCGTCATCTCACAGACCCCCTCGAGGACCCGGAAGGCTCCCAGGCGCTCCTGAGATGACCGACCCAGAGACTGAGACGTTAGATCTGGAGCTGGTAAGACCACTCCGTTCCCCGGTGGGGGGCCGGGAGGAGAATCTTTTGTTGAATTAATTTCATTTGCCACACCCCCTAACGGGGGCTGCGGTACTCACATTCTCAATAATAGAGCTATTTCCTAAGCACTCTGCCGCCAGGCCTCAACAGTCGCAGCACGCTGAACGCGGCCCCAGATCCGCCTTCAGCCCCACGACTGTTCCCCGGCCGGCCGGTTCTGACGAGTCCAGAGGACGCCACTACAGGACCTCCTCCTCAGTCATCAACCCGCCCCCTGCTGGATGTGCGGAGCAAGGTAAGTGCTTTGAGTCTTTTCTCAGCACCAGAGCCTCGGGACGCGTCCGCGCCTCCCGACGGCGTACTACCTGCTCCACCCCGCTGTGAAGCCCTGCCGGGTATGTCAAAAATAACCGTCCCCTTGGTGCCCCTAGCACGGAGATTGGATGCGTGGCTTTCACTTCCCAACCCGTCTCGCTGGCTGACCCGGACTATCTGACTCGGTTAAGCAATTCAGTTTGCCAGGCCCCCGCCCCCCTTCATGGGCGTCCACTTTACCGCAGTGCACGGCCAACATGCCAAACTCCTGCGCGCGGAGATCGCTACTCTTCTACTCAAAGACGCGATAGAGCCTGTCCCTCCAACTGAATGAAGAAGGGTTTCTACAGCCCTTACTTCATTGTACCCAAGAAAGGCGGCGGCTTACGACCAATCTTGGACCTGCGAGTTTTCAATCGAGCACTACTCAAACTCCCGTTCAAAATGCTCACACACAAGTGTATCTTGACCAGCATCCAGCACCTAGATTGGTTCGCAGTGGTAGACCTGAAGGATGCGTACTTCCACGTCTCAATTTTACCTTTTCTATGGTTCGCGTTCGACGGCCAGGCGTTCCAGTACAAAGTCCTCCCCTTCGGCATGTCTCTGTCCCCTCGCGTCTAAACACAGAGGGTCGCAGAGGCAGCTCTTGCCCCGCTCCGAGAAGCCGGCATCCGCATACTCAATTACCTTGACGACTGGCTCATACTGGCCCACTCCCGAGAGTTACTATGCGCTCACAGAGACCAGGTGCTCAGGCACCTCAGCCGCTTGGGGCTTCAGGTCAACCGAGAAAAGAGCAAGCTCAACCCGGTCCAGAGCATCTCCTTTCTCAGCATGGAGTTAGACTCAGTCTCAATGTCCGCACGTCTCACCAACGAGCGTGCGCAGTCAGTGCTGAAATGCCTCGCCAAATTCAGGCCAGGCATGACGGTCCCTCTAAAACTCTTCCAGAGGCTCCTGGGGCATATAGCATCCTCCGCCTCGACCACGCCGCTGGGGTTGATGTATATGAGACCGATTCAGCACTGGCTTCAGACTTGAGTCCTGAGACGAGCATTGCGCCACGGCACGCACCGTGTGACAATCACCCCCGCCTGCCGAAAAACACTAAAACCCTGGACAGACCTCTGCTTTCTATGGCCACGAGTGCCCCTGCACTCCCCTCCCGTTGGAGAGGGGCCCCGCTGCACTGGCATATCAATTGCCTGGAGTTGTTGACTGTCTTCTTTGCCCTGAGGCGGTTTCTCCCATTAATTCGAGACAAACACATCCTAATCAGGTCAGACAGCACCACTGCGGTAGCGTACATAAATCGGCATGGCAGGGTAAGCTCCCGCCACATGTCACGACTCGCCTGTCGTCTCCTCCTTTGGAGCCAGCATCGACTCAGGCTGAATAAAACAGCTGAACAGAGGCTCCCCTTGGGACAGACGCGTTGGTGCACAGCTGGCCCGCGGGGCTACGCAAGTATGCATTTTCCCCCAGTGAGCCTTCTTGCACAGGTGCTGTGCAAGGTCAGGGAGGACGAGGAACAAGTCACACTAGTGGCTCCCTACTGGCCCAACCGGGCCTGGTTCTCGGACCTCATGCTCCTCGCGACAGCCCCTCCCTGGCGAATTCCCCTGAGGAAGGACCTTCCTTCTCAGGGGCAGGGCACGCTCTGGCATCCGCATCCAGACCTTTGGAAACTCCACGTCTGGTCCCTGGACGGGACGCGGAAGATCTAGCTGGTCTACCACCTACCGTCGTAGACATGATCAACCAAGCCTGAGCCCCTTCTACCAGGCAGCTTCACGCCCAGAAGTGGCGCTTGTTCGCAGATTGGTGTTCTTCCAGGGCGGAAGACCCACAGAGGTGCGCAGTTAGGTCGGTGCTCTTATTCCTGCAAGTGAGGCTGGAGGGGAGGCTGTCCCCTTCCACCCTAAAGGTGTATGTCGCTGCTATCGCGGCTCACCACAATGCAGTAGACGGCAAGTCCCTTGGTAAGCACGGCTTAATCATCAGGATCCTAAGAGGCGCCCAGAGGTTAAATCCCTCCCGGCCAAGCCTGTTCCCCTCCTGGGACCTCTCGGTAGTCCTCGCAGGCCTCCAGAGACCTCCCTTCGAGCTGCTCGAATCAGTTGGACTCAGGGCCCTCTCTCTTAAGACTGCCCTGCTGATCGCGCTCACCTCCATCAAGAAGGTCGGGGACCTGCAAGCGTTCTCTGTTAGCGACACTTGCCTGGATTTCGGTCCGGCAGACACTTGTGTGATCCTAAGACCGCAGACCGGGCTATGTGCCCAAGGTTCCTACTATGCCCTTCAGAGACCAGGTAGTGAACCTGCAAGCGCTGCCCCGGGAGGAGGCAGACCCATTGGCCCCTTCATTGCGGTGTCCGGTACGTGCTTTGCGTACCTACCTGGACCGCACGCAGAGCTTTAGACGCTCTGAGCAGCTCTTTGTATGCTTTGGGGGACAGCGGAAAGGAAACGCTGTCTCCAAACAGAGGCTTTCCCACTGGGTTGTAGATGCCATTTCTTTGGCTTATCACACCCAGGCCGTGCCCCCCCCTTGCAGGTCCGAGCTCACTTGACAAGGAGTGTTGCGTCCTCGTGGGCACTGGCCAAGGATACCTCCCTGGCAGACATTTGTAGAGCAGCGGGTTGGGCGACACCCAACACCTTTACGAGAGACTACAATCTCAGGGTTGAGTCAGTTTCATCCCGTGTTTTCTCAGGTCCGAGCCAGTAGAACTCGGTAACACGCTGATGGGCTGGCCGGGTGAATCGCTTGCATATACGCCCTTTCCCTCGCTTGAGGTAAAACAGTGCGTCTTTTTTCCCAGGAGAATTCACTCAACACGAATCCCTGGTCGATTCCTCCCTAGCCCTCATGGGTCCGCAGTTCGGCGGAGGAACTTGCCGACCCAATCCACTGCGGGTACTCAGATCTACCCTGTACTGGAATAGGTGCTCCACAGAGTAGGGACTCCTACGCGGACTCCCCCTGTGTGTATTTTCCGCGATACGGTCCCCTTACGAGCAGACCCGCATTTGCCTTGGGTAAGGCAGATCCAGCCTCACCCTCGCTGAGGCTGGATCTGCCACCACGCCACTTCCATGTGTCGCCTAAAAACACATGTGATGTATTCACCACCGTACCTCCCCAGTTGAGCAGGGGTGGTCTCCACAGGGTCTTTTCCCCCCTGGAAGAATGGGAATTGGGTAAGACCCCCTTCCCTCAGTGCGTGTAAGGGCCCCGGCTGTCTATTGCTCTATGCAAGAAACATAGAGAGAAAAGAGGTCCAGCCAGGCTTGGCCCATTCCCAGGTTAGCAAGCGTCACCTTGTTCCCCTGCCTAGGGTAACCATAAGGATTCCGACGACTTTTCTGGGGCATTAGAGAAGGGTACGTGCAGTCTGACACAGCTGGTCGTATGGCACGTAACAAATACCTGCCCGCTCCTGTGTCAGCAGAACACGTACATGGCTCAGCACATGGCGGATTTAAATTGGACCCCTAGTGTCGCTTCTCCGACACAACGTGGAGAGAGCGACAGATGGGGAATGTCTAGGTTACGGATGTAACCTCCGTTCCCTGATGGAGGGAACGAGACATTGTGTCTTCCCGGCCAGGTTGCTGAGCTGAACCGCTGTAGTGGCCAGAACCATTTCCGGCTCCTCAGAAAAATCCTGAATGAACTCTGATATTTGCCTCGCCTTTGTACCCGTGTGTCCGGGGGCGGGGTATGCAAATACTGACTGCCAACTTCTCATTGGCCTTTTTCAATGGATCAGAGGTATATTCGTTGCTCAAGAGAGACCCCTAGTGTCGCTTCTCCGACACAACGTCTCGTTCCCTCCATCAGGGAACGGAGGTTACATCCGTAACCTACACGTTTCTATACAAATTTTGTGCATTAGCCTCTACCGTATTTGGCATTAGCCTCTACCGTATTTCATTTTAGTATTTCATTTCACCGTTTTTTCTTTCTACCGTGTTTTATTGTTTTGAAAATTACATTTACATTTATGCATTTGGCAGACGCTTTTATCCAAAGCGACTTACAGTGCAATTATTACAGGGACAATTCCCCCAGAGCAACCTGGAGTTAAGTGCCTTGCTCAAGGGCACAATGGTGGTGGCCGTGGGGTTCAAACCAGCGACCTTCTGATTAACAGCCCTGTGCTTTAGCCACTATGCCACCACCACCAAATTTATCTTTATATATATATATATATATATATATTATTGTTACGTTTGAGCAATGAGGCAGACGAGGAGGTACGGATCCAAACGCAGTTCAAACTTTATTAAATGAACAGCACAGGAAAAACACAAAGGAACAGCCCACGATGGGGAAATGAAACATAAAAGTATAAACTAAACACGAGATGAACAAAGAGGGCATTCGAGGGAGAATCACACACCAGGTTGACATCAAACAACGATCGACAAAAACAGCACAAAGACACGGGGTATAAATAGACAAACGTGGGAAAGGTGGCCAATGAAAGGACAGAACTCAAACAAGGTAACAAGGTGATAAACAGAAACCAAAGGCAAATTAACCAGGGCAGGTGTAAACAATGAACAGTGAATACTGAACGCTAACAGAGGGTTGTGGAATCAAATAAAGGACTAAAGTGACAACAAGATGGAAAACCAGAGGGCAACAGTGAAACGAGACAGGGTGGACTATGGAATTAAATAAGGGACTAAAGTGAAAACTTAAGAAGTGAAAAGTGACAAGATGGAAAACAAGGGGGCAACAGAGAGACAAGACAGGGTAATCATTACATAGCCCCCCCCTTAAGGATCGGATTCCAGACGATCAAAACAACAAAAGACGAAAAAGACCCACAAAGAAAAACCAAAATGAGGGCACCAGGGGCAAACAGACAGAGACAAGTGGGCACATGGGCGGACCAGGGGGGGTACACTGGGCAGGCAGGAAGTCCGCGGGGGCCCTGGAAGGCTCGAGAGGCGGAGCCCTGGAAGGCTCGAGAGGCTTGAGGGGCGGAGCCCTGGAAGGCTCGAGAGGCGGAGCCCTGGAAGGCTCGAGAGGCTTGAGGGGCGGAGCCCTGGAAGGCTCGAGAGGCTTGAGGGGCGGAGTCCTGGGAGGCTCGAGAGGCTTGAGAGGCGGGGCCCTGGGAGGCTTGAGGGGCGGAGCCCTGGGAGGCTCGAGAGGCTTGAGGGGCGGGGCCCTGGAAGGCTCGAGAGGCTTGAGGGGCGGAGCCCTGGGAGGCTCGAGAGGCTTGAGGGGCGGAGCCCTGGGAGGCTCGAGAGGCTTGAGAGGCGGAGCCCTGGGAGGCTCGAGAGGCTTGAGAGGCGGAGCCCTGGGAGGCTCGAGAGGCTTGAGAGGCGGAACCCTGGGAGGCTCGAGAGGTGGAGCTCCGGAAGGCCCGAGAGGCTTGAGAGGCGGAGCTCCGGAAGGCCCGAGAGGCTTGAGGGGCGGAGCCGTAGGAGGCTCAAGAGGCTCTGGGGGCGGAACCGTCAGAGGCTTGAGTGGATCGAGAGGCGGGGCAATCGGAGGCTCTGGAGGTGGAGCCGTAGGAGGCCCCGTAGGCGGAGTTGCAGGAGGCTCGAGAGGCTCTGGGGGTGGAGCCGTAGGAGGCTCAGGGGGCGGAGCCCTGGTAGGCTCGAGAGGTTCAGGAGGTGGAGCCCTGGGAGGCTCGAGAGGCTTGAGGGGCGGACCCCTGGTAGGCTCGAGAGGCGGAGCCCTGGAAGACTCGAGAGGCTCGAGAGGCGGAGCTCTGGAAGGCTCGGGAGGCGGAGCTCTGGAAAGCTCGGGAAACTCGGATGGCTGAGCTCTGGAAAGCTCGGGAAACTCGGATGGCTGAGCTCTGGAAAGCTCGGGAAACTCGGATGGCTGAGCTCTGGAAAGCTCGGGAAACTCGGATGGCTGAGCTCTGGAAAGCTCGGGAAACTCGGATGGCTGAGCTCTGGTAAGCTCGGGAAACTCGGATGGCTGAGCTCTGGTAAGCTCGGGAAACTCGGATGGTTGAGCTCTGGAAAGCTCGGGAGGAGGAGCCCTGGAAGACTCGAGAGACTTGAGAGACTTGGGAGGCGGAGCCCTAGGGGGCTCGAGAGGCGCTGGCTCTTGGACGGTCACGGCCATTGGCACTGGCACTGGCTCTTGGACGGTCATGGCTACTGGCACTGGCTCTTGGACGGTCAAGGCTTCTGGCACTGGCTCTTGGACGGTCGTGGCTTTGGGCACTGGCTCAGGGACGATCGGGGCCACCGGCGCTGGCTCAGGGACGGTCGAGGCTACAGGCGCTGGCTCAGGGACGGTCGAGGCTACAGGCGCTGGCTCAGGGACGGTCGAGGCTACAGGCGCTGGCTCAGGGACGGTCGAGGCTACAGGCGCTGGCTCATTGACGTTTGAGGCTTGCGGCACTGGCTCATTGACGTTTGAGGCTTGCGGCACTGGCTCACTGACGGTTGAGGCTTCAGGCTCTGGCTGGGTTACCGTGGTTGGCGAGGATTCGGGCTCGCTCACGGTGACATGCGTGGGCTCTAGCTCGCTCACGGTGACATGCGTGGACTCTAGCTCGCTCACCGTGACATGCGTGGGCTCTAGCTCGCTCACCGTGACATGCGTGGGCTCTAGCTCGCTCACCGTGACATGCGTGGGCTCTAGCTCGCTCACCGTGACATGCGTGGGCTCTAGCTCGCTCACCGTGACATGCGTGGGCTCTAGCTCGCTCACCGTGACATGCGTGGGCTCTAGCTCGCTCACCGTGACATGCGTGGGCCGGGAGGCGGAAGCCCGTCTTCTCCTCCTTCTCCGGGCAGACGAGGAGGACCGCGCTGGCTCGTTGACCGGCGCGAAAGGACGAACCACGGGCGAATGGAGGGTCAATTCTGCGGGAGGCGCTACGGGTTCTCCTCGATGATGTCCACAGTTAGATGAGAACCGCAGATCTGTAGGGTCTCTTCAACGAATGCGTCAAGCGTCCAGTCGCCGTAGCCGGTGGCAGCCGCTCCTTCAGCCCATCATTCAGGTTGCCTCGGAAGAAGACCACGAGAGAGTAATTTGGAAAGTCAGAGACGTTTGCCAGAGCCAGGAAGTCGTGAATGTGGTCTTCAATAGGTCGGTCCCCTTGCTTCAGGCTGAGCAGATCGTAATTTGCCTGAAAAACTGCTGGATCCATTGTGGTCGATCGTTCTGTTATGTTTGAGCAATGAGGCAGACGAGGAGGTACGGATCCAAACGCAGTTCAAACTTTATTAAATGAACAGCACAGGAAAAACACAAAGGAACAGCCCACGATGGGGAAATGAAACATAAAAGTATAAACTAAACACAAGATGAACAAAGAGGGCATTCGAGGGAGAATCACACACCAGGTTGACATCAAACAACGATCGACAAAGACAGCACAAAGACACGGGGTATAAATAGACAAACGTGGGAAAGGTGGCCAATGAAAGGACAGAACTCAAACAAGGTAACAAGGTGATAAACAGAAACCAAAGGCAAATTAACCAGGGCAGGTGTAAACAATGAACAGTGAATACTGAACGCTAACAGAGGGTTGTGGAATCAAATAAAGGACTAAAGTGACAACAAGATGGAAAACGAGAGGGCAACAGTGAAACGAGACAGGGTGGACTATGGAATTAAATAAGGGACTAAAGTGAAAACTTAAGAAGTGAAAAGTGACAAGATGGAAAACAAGGGGGCAACAGAGAGACAAGACAGGGTAATCATTACAATTATATATATATATATATGCCCCCATCAAGCACAGTTTTTTTCTTCTTTTTATATTATTAAACAGCCATCAGAATAAAACCCCAAAAGACATTTTATATCCGTGTTGTTTCTTTACAACCCACTGGCTACATTTAAATGTTACGTACGAATATCTATTACTTAAAATGAGACCAGGATTACTATACCGTGGTGCTAACAAAAAAGAGCATTACTTCTTGAATGTGGGTAGCTTACTATTCAAAATTATATCATTTGGCATCTAATACTTGCTAACTTTATTTCTACATGATGTTGCTGAACCGATCTTTATCCAGTTTCTCCATTATATGTGACAAACGCATACCCTTTAGTGCCTCTGAGTTCAGGACTTGACATGCAACCTTAAGATGAGGACACAAGCGTGTGTAGTTAATAGTCCTTGGACTTCTGATTAAAGACAGGAGATCTTCCTTCCAAGCTCATTGGATCTCTCCGCTCGCTCTCGTTAGATGTAGCAGGGCAGACAATTTTCATGGCATCTAATTAGAGCAGGGTGCTGGTTGGCGGGTCGAGGTGGGAGCCGTGACTGTATTGCCAAACAGAGTTGTTGCCGTTGGAGATTCCCAGTGTTGTTAGTGCTCTGGTGTGGCAGATCGATATTGTCTCTGTTAATGAGAGCATTTGATGAATGGGGAAGTCAACACTGTTGGCTTTTGTCTCACCCTGTTCACTCTGCCCTCTCCATCAGCGCAAGCATTTGAATGGAATTTCAGAGGTAGCAGTTATCTCTTAACATCCACATAAAAGCATGTAATGGCGGGTATAAAAGTTCTTTATTTGCAGCGTAAAAGGTCTGGAGGGATAAGGGACAAGGGAACAATGGAAATGTCAAATTAAGTGTATGACCCTTTGCTGTCGTGAGCTTCAATCAATAGGGTTCAAAAGATGTTTGTGCTGCACAGATGATCAAATATTTCAAAACCCAGCTTGTGAACGCCTACAAATACTCACACTTGCACGTAAGCCTGGGGGTTATGCATAAATTCAATGTGTACATGGGCTGATTACACTGCAACTTGCACATTGACTTTGAAAAACGATCACGTAGGATGATCCATATTTGCAACAACCTTCACAGATCTATATTCGTTTGACGTGCCGTCAGGCAAGCTCACTGCACAGTGGTGCTGAAAGACCAGAAAATAGTAAATCAGAGAGAAACGAAAGCTGACACCATGTTTTTTTCACAGATTCCTGCTGCTGTGACTATCAGAGATGGGGACAGGGAAGTGAGACCTGCTCGGTGACTGCAGCCTGCTGCTTCGGGCTGCTGTTTACAGATGACACGGAGACTGCATCGTCGACAGCATTGAAACGCTGACAGACTCCCTCTGCTCGCCACTGTTTAAACTATTTAATGAGGTTGCTGCCTAATAAGCCCCTGGACCTCGACGAATCAGCCATATCTTCCTCATTTGACATGAACAGCTGCCTAGCCTCGCTTGTTTTTCACTCGTCCTTCTTGTCCTACTCCAGTGTCTCTCTCAAATATTTGTTTGAGTTTAAAAGCCTTTGGGAGAACGAATGTTAAAAACAGATCAATATATCCGACCACTTGACAAACAGATTTGAAAGCTGCAACATTTCCTTATTGCAGCCAAGGCAAATAAACAGAATAGAGTTAAGTTGAAACCAAAATTGCTGGATAACTTTTACGAGTGCTAATTGTGGACTGGAAAACATTAACGTAATCCATATGACTTCAATGTTTTAATTAATATCTTCAGAAGCAATATAATAAATGTGGGTGAGAAACAGAACCCTTTTTTACTGTAAATCTCATCTTTCACTTACAGATGTGAAAGTGAAACTAAACAGGCTCCACATGTGATTTTCAGGTGTGAAAATGGACATTTATAGTAACAAACGTACTTCAATTTTGATCTGTTTCTCACTCACATCTATTATAGTGCTTCTGAAGATATAAATGTAAATACTGGAGTGTATGGATCACTTCTATGATTCCTTTGTGGTTTTTGCTGCTACAAAGATCTGATCGCTATTCACTTGCATTGAATGGACCTACAGAGCTGAGAAATCTTTGTGAGATGTTTGTGTTCTGCAGAAGAAAGAAAGTCATATACATCTAGGATGACATGAGGGTGAGTAAATGATAAGATCATTTTCATTTTGGGTGAACTATCCCTTTAAGCCATCAATTTCCTAATACTGAATTTGTAAGACCTTTTCAAATCAATTCAAACCAACCCAAATTGTATCCACACATTTTTTCCTACACAATTCAATCAAAATCATTCACTCTCCAATTTGACAACATTGTCTGAATCAGTTCTACAGGATTGTTCAAGTACAAACATTTCACATTGAAGAAATAGAAAAGTACTTTCATGGTCATTTCTGTTTCTTTCACTGTTTGTGACTGCATACAATCTCTCCTGTTGAAAGAGCGGTCTATACACATGCAAATGTCTTCCGCCACTTCACAAAAGAGCAACACGCATTGCTTTCAAGTCACTGTGTAGCATTTCCTCTTCTACACTATCTAATCTGTCAAGCTCAAGAAAACATTGGGGTTTTGTTAACCCAAGTTTTTGCAATGTGAGGCAGTTTCCTCTCACTTTGTCTGTACGTATTCAATACAATCCTGAAAACTAACAGAAACTGGCAGAGTGCTGCATAAATGTAATTTTCAAGGATTTTACTGTGATCATGCTTTGATTGAATCCACAATCCGTTCAGTGATGGAAGTGAATTGTACTTGCTTTAGGAATATCTTGTTTAGAAAAACACTGTATATTGAATAGTGTAAGAATGCTTTGGTTTTGTACAACTACTATAAGCACTTTCAAGTGGACCTTTACATTTTCTCAAGAACATTTTTATTTCTATGTGGGTGCTAGGGAGTTCAGGATGCTTGCTGCCCCAAATCCAAGTTGTGTTTATGGTGGTTGTCTTGTCTCATGTATATTCTGGTCTGTAGATATGTCTCAGATTCCTCCATTATAAGCCTATAGGATTTGTTTTACCCATTTTATCATCCGACATGCAAAAGTGATGCTTAGAAATGTAAAAGCATAGTTCCCAGCAAGCGACAAGATTTGTTTCTGTAGTTAGTGCTCGGAATCAATTCCAAAAAGAATCGATTCCTTGATTCTGAGGCACTGGGAATCGAGAATCGAATCGAAACATTGGAATCGACTCCAAAGCTGGAGTCGATTCCTTTCTGGGAAACCAGTTTATATTTTTAGACTGTTTATTTAATCGACCACTGAAGTACTACACATTTCAGAAGCATAACAGCACAAAATTTACAAAAGAATTATAAAATTGCTGCATCTTAATGATCATCAACCTGACTCTTGAGTCTTTAGTGTTTTTATTGTCTTTATGTCTGAGCTCTGACACTTATGTTTAGAGTCTTGTCTAGTCTGTGTGAGAATGCATGGCTTGCCCTTTTGGAATGAATTCTCTTGTCTTGTTGCTTATTGGCACGACTGGTATCTCTTATGTCATCATTTCGGCATACATTCATACACTTTTTGTGCGTGTCTCTCACAACCTCGGGTATGCTTCGCATTGTGCTGGCTTTGCGCTGCACGTCTGGGTCGCAATCCATTGTCATGTGCTGGGGTTCAGCCGCACAAATGTCCCGTCTCATCTGTCGTTTGGCGTGAGCTCATGTTGCCTTACAGTCTCTGGCGATATGCGCTCGTGTCATTTGTGCCATTGTGTTTGTGAGAGCGTGTGGCTTTGTTTACTATCCATATTGCCACGTTTCTCTTAGTCTTGCGTCATACCCAACTTACTTGTCTGCTCATTATTAGTTCATTTGTTCCACCTGCCCCTTTTTAACCTGTTTTATTTCTCTCACAGTATTTGCTCCTCATGTAGCATGTGGTCCTGTGTTGGATTGTTTCATTCTCTTCTGTTGTCGAGTGCTTGTGTCTCATGTCTACCTATGTTTTTAATTTGGTGGGAATATTTGTTTAAGTTTGTTTTATTTTTATTGAAATAAAAGCTCATTGTTGCTATCTGCGTTTGGTCCTCCCTTCATACACCCGATTCAGTGACAAAAACACATACATATCATACATGCAAATTCTTACTCAAGGTGGCACTGTTGTTTCAGTGATTGGCTTGATTTACATTTGGCATTGCTATTTGACGAAGAAACAACATCAAAGTAAACTTGTAGCAAGTAAAACACATAAACAGTATGATATTACTATTGTCATTTGGGTGTACTACTGAAAAAATTTAAGATTAAATTTTAAATTTAATAAATTACACATAAATTACATATGAGTAGATTATGTGTTATATGTAGCTCAATATGCGTTTGATAGCCAGTTGTATCTAATTAAATTTTAGTGTGAAAATAATTTATCCGTTTCTTGATTTGTCCTGATTTGTTGCATTATCTCTTTAATTTCTGAAAAATAAAACATCACAATATATAAAAATATATTTTAGTTTATTGTTTTCTAATTGTCTTGAAAATATTTGTTACAATTTTACACTATCTGGGCATTTTGTACATCCATTTTTTATAGAAATAAGTGCCGGGTCTCTAAAGACCCGAATATGGAAGAGTGTTTGGTAAAATTACCATTAATATAAGGTAAACTAGTAATATGTTTAATATGTAAGATTAAACAACATGAGAAAACCTGAAGATCATGAAATAGGATATAACATATATTCTGAAGTATTATGTACTTTAAGAAGCTACCCTGTTGTGAATTCCTCACGTTTAGACATGTATGATATTGCGTTACATGTACCACGTTCTTAAGGAAATGGTGTATTAACAACGCAAGTTATGCAATCTTATTGGCGCGTAACTTAGTTCAACTTATTCACCTGTCTACCCTTCATTGTGTAGATGTAAGTTGTAATATTACGTTTATGTTGTGGATATAGTGATTAATATCACATATACTGCATAGCATGTGTTTCAGTTAGGTAATTAGCCAGCTACATGATCACGCAGGAAGTTGTTTCCGAGAGTTCCAGTACCCTATGATCGGCTACATTATGCTGACTCACTGACAAGGGCCATCTCCTATCAGACATTTTAGAATCGGTTCCAATGTGTTTTCCTTTCCTTGTGGTGTAACTTGAAGCAGTTTTCATCAGATCCCATGTTGAAAACAGGAAATAGTTGTTTTCGCAATATCAGTAACAAGCGCATTTCAGAGATTGCATTTACTCTACTAACAGATACGTTTAGGTTTGGGGGTTGGTTGGGGGATGCAGTTTATTAAGTATGCATTCCTCTTCACTTTATTACAGCCTGTACAGATGAAAACATCTCGCTTCACAGTTTTGTTTTGGCGCCCCTCCGTGGACATTACACACAGAATATGGAGCTCACATGTGCCCATACGCCCAACACCACTTACCGCTTTGGCCAGCAGGGGCAGTGTTTTGTACGTAGGTAAGCGCAGACAGATTTTAGCTACAAAAATGTCAACCTACTGTTCCCTATTTCACTGACTAGGTTTATAGGAACACCAGACAGAGGCTTATTGTGAGAAAGTGGGTTGTTGCGAGAAAACAGTTTTTCGGTTCACACACACTGGATAAGTGTCGTACACTTTACTCCCGTATACATGTGGCTCAGTCAGTAAGCAGCTTTCTCTACAGCAATGTAATTTTGTTGTTGCTGTGTTTGTTTCTTTAACAAGTATCATGACCTGTAACTGAATTGCCATGCAGTATTGCGGGTTTCCCCTCTTGCATAAAACTCCAGGATTCGTCCAGCGTACCAGCGCATATATGCGGACCTTAGGGACAGTCGATTGTTTAAATTCATGTGTATAAATGGATATAGTTTACAGTATATGTGTTTTTTTTTCCCCAAGAATAGTTTCATTCTTTCCGCTTTGTTGACATGTTGTTGGACTCCATCCTATGACATTTGTTAACCAGACTGTATGTGCACTCTTCAAACACCCAACAAAAAGCTGCTTGTGTGCTTACATGACAACAGTAAGCAGCGTTCTCCGAGAGAAACCTAGGTGTGTTTAATCACTTTCTCTTAATCCCTTAAATGGCATAAGGAAATAAGTGTTCTTGTTTACATGATGTTTCAGAATGCCGCCTTATGCTAAAACCCTAGAATAAAACGTTTTCTTAAGTGCGTGTAAAATCTGTGAGATCAGTCTGTAACCCGTTAGTACAGTTTATTGTACAAGCGATGAAATCCCTCACACACCATGACTTTATGTATGCCTCTTTTATGTCTTGTCTTCACTTTCATAGACAAAATAATAATTGAAAAAAAAAAAACTTTATCAATGAATAATTTTGTCAGTGAATCTCGTTAGTAAGATAAAGACTGCTAACAAGAAAGCACCAATAGATGCTCAGTGAACTTAAAAAAAGCCTTTTTGCATTTTGATGTGTCCATCTTCAGCTTCTTTAGCAAATATCCACTGTACTTGTCTGTTTTTTTTTTTGTTGCTTTTGCTGCTTATCTTTGTGGTTCACACAACACTCTTATCAGCACATCAGCAGAACAGCTTGTGTAAAACCCTCAACCATATTTTCTCACCCTACAAGCCTCACATACGTATACACACTCATACACTAAATAAATTCTACTCAAATCTCGCCAAAAGAAGAACAAGCACTTAAAATGTGCACAATAGGAAGCTAGTGACGAGATTGCCTTATCTGTCACAGTCCTACAATCTTTCCACTTAAAAAAAGAGGATTTCCACCGAACGTGTCCCTTTTCTCCTCTTCCCTTAAGCCAATTTAAAGTTCCATGTTCGATCTCTCTTCAGCTGTTACATTTTTGTCTGCCCTCATCACATCCTTTGGACTCATCCGCTTTATTTCCACCTCTCCTCAGCCGTCAGTTTGTCTTACACGGTTTGCGCAGAACATTGCAATCGTGGAAGGTCCCTTACCCATGAAAGTTTGACAAATTCACCAAGACTCTCTGAGACGAACACAGTGAGTGATTTTTATCTCTTTGTGCAATCCAATTTCCGATGTATCTGACTACAGAGTGGACTGCAGAACAATCGTGATGTACCAAAGTATCTCTTTTTTCTAAGTATCTAAAACAAGAGCACATCAGGAAAGCAGCAGTTAGATTGTATGGATCCGTGTGACATCTGATTAGATGTAGGAGTGCAATGGCTATAGACTGCTGAGACTATACTTATAGATCAGTGAGTACCAGCGTCAGGAATAGAGTAGAAAAAGACATTTAGATTGTTGAATGGGCCTTACATGGGCAGAAATGCAACTGTGGAAGTCTTGGTAAATGGTGGCTTGCTACTTGAACAGTGCTACTTGAACACAGCCAAAATGAGAAGGCTCAAGGCTCCTCAAACTACCCAAGCAGTTTCTGTAGGTGTCTATTGAATCTGTTGGTTTTCTTAAAATCTATGCTACCAAATGGGATTTAGTAATAGCCAATAGAAATGTATGATAAAAAAAAAAAAAGAGTCAGATAAACAATCTGGTTCCATAGAATCACTTTCCTATACCTACATTTTTGCTAAATTTTACATAGCTCATTGTACAAGTTTCAGCAGTTTTTGGCTGAAATAAACACTAGAGGCACTACAACAACAACAATTACATTTAAGATTTAAGATAGGGAGGTCGGTTTGTTGATTTAAAACTCACTTTTAGTGCCCCACAGTGGGCATTTCACCTCGGAACTGTGGCAATAGGTGTCAGCAACCACATTATATCATTGTGCAAAAAATGTCACCAGTCTTGTAATTATCAGAGGATCAGACAGGATGTTCGGGGTGTCAAGCTCAAACCCTTTAGATTTTAGATTTTAACTTTTCAAACAAATAGTCTAAAAATACATTTATGTATTTCTTTAATTTTCTTGAGTCTGGAGGCTGTAGCAATTTAATTTAAAATTTTGTTAAAACTTTTCAAAAACATCCTACATCTTTCCTCCGATGCTGGTCAACATTTATAACTGAATGGTTTGCATGTAGACATTGTATCAATAAATGAAACAGATCAATATTTTTCATTTTAGGCTAGACAGTCTTTTCAGAGTATAATTCAGAGTATATGCAGAGTATAATGTGAATCACCAAAAACACAAGAAGAAGAATGTGAAGGTGATCTGTTTAGCCACTGGAGTGTTATGGATTACTTTTATGCTGACTTATGTGATCTTGTTTAGCTTTAAAATGTTGCCACCCATTCACTTGATTTTTATGGACCTACAGAGCTGAGAAATTCTTCTAAAAATCTTCATTTGAGTTCAGCAGATGAAAGAAAGTCATACACAACTGGGGTGGCATGAGGATGAGTAAATTGTCAGGTCTGGATGAATTTGTCAATAAGAAGAGGTTTGGAAAAAATTCAGTAATTATTACAGATGTGAAAATGTCCCATAAGGACATTATATATAATGCTGAAATATAAACCACAGCAAGACCATACTTTATTAATGCCTACTTTTGCCATTTTATAGCTTTTAAAGTCCTGCATGGATTTTTATTTCAGTGTTGTTATAGTTTTCAGTGTCGAAAGAATTTAGATCATTAGTTCTGTACAGCAGTACCACCGCTCTCTCAAAATGCAGAGTACGCAACCTGCATAGGGCACAAACCCTGATCGTGGAACACTTGCTGTGTCTGAAACCACTCCCTATCCACTAAATAGTGCACTATTTCGAGTGTCCACCAGTTTGTAGGAGTGTAGAACTGAATTCTGAGTGAGCCAGCTTTTGTTCACTCATTCTTACACACAATGCTCTCTAATTTCGGGTGTACATTTGATGTACACTCGACAACGGTTAATTGCCCACAATCCACAACAGGGAAGACGTCCGAGCTGGGAGTTTACTACTTCCTTCACTCCAGCAATGTTTTCTTTCATGCATGAAATTGTAATGTATTAAATTACTTTTTGACAAATCATTACTTGATTAAAAGAACATAACATTTATAGAGAAAAAAAAACATAAATTATATCAAATAAAGAGTACATTTTAAAATGTATATGTGTTTACTCTTTATATTAACATACAATATATATTAAAAATGACAGAAGTAGAGGGGACATTGCGCTGTCTGTGAGGCAAAGAGGTCCATTTCCACTCTGTAAAAATCTCAACCAGATTGTTTCACTACCTCGGGGTGGAGTTTCCACTCCCTCATCGTTATTTCCCGTCTGGACTGTAAATCTGCTCCCTATTCAGGCATCCAGGGATATAAGCTGCTCTGATTAACAGGAGAACAGAATGAAGATTTATTATATGAATATATTATTCAATAAGAATAATAATTATTGCCCAAGCATCTTAAAAGTGCATATGTGATGTTGTTTCTGCGACAGCCCCAGAGATCTGACACTCTGTGTATACGTCAGTGTCCAATACACTCACTCATTTCGTTCACTCATTGCTAAGATATAGTACACTAACTGCCATTCACTGTATAGGAAATAGTGAATGAGTGAAAGATTTCGGACACAGCCACTCTCTTCGCCATACGATCACCTCGCGCACGCACATCTCTCATGGGTGTGCCTCACACCCCTCGCTGTGCATGCACATAAATGCTGTCTGTTCGCGCTCCAGTTGTCAATCACGCGAACGGCAGAGCAAAAGGTATTTACACTTGGATGTTTACTTGGAGTTATACAGTTAATCCACCCGAAGTAGTTGCAATATTTTCTGGTAAATGCATAAATACTGCTCAACATGCAGGACACAGGAAAAGCACACTGATATATTGCTGCACTGATTTAAAAATAAATACTTAAAAACTGATGTCATAAGTTACAGAATCACTCTGAAAAGGACCATATCATTACACAGAAAAGCCTGTGTTAGCATTACAGCCAAAACTTACCTCAGCGTGCAATCTTAAGTTGGAGATGAGATTTTCATCTTGAAATATCTGCTTGTCTTAGTGTTTAATGAAGGCATTGCATGATGAAACTTTTTATTTTCACTGTGCAGAGCGAAGAAAGTGTTTCACTTTGAAGAGCTTGATGCTGCAGCATTGACTTGAGTGACAGCCTGTGCCAGCGCGTGCAGCTGTTTGAACTTCTGCTGTCATAAATGTCCCATTCAATAAATTACACATTAATTCAAATTAAACCCAGTAATGGAACTACCGAATGGAACGCCACCAGTTGTAAAGTAAAAGTAAAAACATTTCATAAGAAATTCACTTGAATGTGAGTAAAAAGTACCCACTTATATACCTACTCTAAAAGTTTCTTTTTTTTTCCTAAAAATGACTTAAGTAAATGTAACGGAGAAAAGGTAGCGCCTTACTACCCACCTCTGTTTACAGTATTTTAAATTATATATATATATATATATATATATATATTATATATATATTAGGACTGTCAACCGATTAAAATTTTAATTGGCATTGAGCCTCAACCCCAGAGAGCTAAGACAATATCCCTGTGCTGTAATGCCAGTGCTTGTGTCTGTGCTAATATCAACCAGTCGTCTATGTAATTCAGAATGCGGATGCCCCAGAGTCGCAAAGGAGCCAGTGCTGTGTCCATGCTTTCCGTGAATGTGCGGGGTGATAAGGCTAGACCGAATGGACGAACCTGATATTGGAAAGCTTTGCCCCCGAAAGCAAACCTCCTGTGTTGTGGCAGACTTTCTATATGAAATTAGATCGATCGTGACCAACCAATCACGATGTTGGATTTGAGACACAACCATCTTGACGGTTAGCATCTTGAACTTGAACGCCCTATGAGCGATTCAAGCCTCGAAGGTCTAAAATCAGACGCAACACTTCATCCTTCTTGGGGACCAGGAAGTATCACTGTAGTAACCTGACTCTCTCTCTCTGGAATGGGAACATGTTCTATTTCCCCTTTGACCAAGAGATTTGCAGTTCTTCCCACAGTAGACATGCTTGTTCCGGTTTCACGGTAGTGGGGAGGACGGCGAACAAACTGAATTCTTTAGCCTTTTTCTACTGTTCTTAGGGCCCTCATAGAAACACCTGGCAGTAGTTTCCACACTGCCAGGTTCTCTGAGATGGGTTTTTGCCCTTTTTTAAATTCTGACACTTCCTGTTGAGGCGATGTCGAGTGTCTCGCGTCCTGGGCTACGGCAGGAAGCAATGGAACACCCAACATTTCACTGGAAACTGCCAACTCCCGAAACGCTAGAGGCGGCAGGAATGGAGCGGTTTTGTGGGGGTATCGGGAGGGTATAGGTGGATGTTTCACATGACTCGTCCCAAGGGGGGGCTACCCCCATGGCTGGGCACAAGACCGTGAGGACCTTCTATTCTTAGAGATGACGGCCCTGGGGTCTTGCTTTGGGGGCTGCTGAGGGCAACGAGCCAGTCCCCAGTCTCTACGAGGGGGAACGAGATTCGCCATGCTCTGTTTTTGAGCCTCCCTTCTAGAAGGGCTGGGTGGACGGCGGCCCCTCCCCCTGAGTGCGGCGAGGGAGGAATTGCCCGAAGGCTTCCTCATGGCTTTTCGCCTCCTGGAACCTGGTGATAACCATGTTCATGGCTTCACCAAATAGGTCAGAAGGTGAAACCGGGGCATCGAGGAGGAACACTTTGTCCCTGTCTTTGATGCCCGAAAGGTTTAACCATAAGCATCTTTTTGTGCTGACCAAAGCAGACATAGATCGGCCAATGGCACGAGCCATCTGTTTGGTTGCCCGGAGAGACAGATCTGTGGCACGACGAAGCTCTGCAAAAGCCCCTTCGTCGACCGTACTGCCCACACTCAAGTCCTTCAGCAGGTCAGCCTGGTATGCCTGCAACACTGCCGTAGTGTGCAGGGCAGCACCAGCCTGACCTGCTGCCTGATAAGCTATTCCATAAGTGTGGAGATGGTCCTGCATGGCTTTGTGGGAAGATTGGATCTCTTAAGAGATGATGCTGAGCCAGGCAAGAGATAACCCGCAAATGTCTCTTCTACCGGCGGCATCGTGGAATACCCCCGTGTCTCAGCACCCACGACAGTCGAATATGTAGACGTTAAGGGCACGAAGACATGGGAAGTATAAGGATTCCTCCATGAGCGAGAAAGCACGTTATGGAGGTCATCGAAGAAAGGAAGAGACTGATATAGCGTTCCCTTCCTTTGGCCACCAGACAGAAATCTTCTAGTTTAGAGCGTTTGGGGGTCTCTTGTTTGCGTGGCCAGTCTAACTGTAGCCTGGCCACAGCCCTAGTAAACACCTCGAGTAATTCCTCAGCCACTTTATTATTGTGCGTGGAATGTTCAGAGGTGGGTAGCTCAAAGTCCGCAGACTCAAGAGATTCAGCATCCCCCTCGTGATCCAAAGTGCAGAAGCATGCTTCAGGCTCACGAGAAGGACCAGCTGGATCTGGGGAGAGAGCGAGCGATAGAGATGGACCCGTCTCTCATTCCTCAGCCAGATCCATGCGAGAGCCCCACGATGAAAGCGTTTCCCCCAAACACACAAAACAAAACTGGTGTGTGTCCGTTTCAGCCATAGAGAGTAATCACGGCAACACACACTACTTGCTTTGCTTCACACTCATTCTTGGAAAGGAGAAAAGGTTTTCTGCGCACTGCCTAACAAATTCTAACTCCTAACAGAGGAAAAGGAAGTTCTGACAGCTTGAGAAGCACAACACACACAGAGTGATCTGAAGACAAAAGACCTGACGATGCATCTGTGACGCATCTATTTATAGCCCAGCTACAGGTGCGTCCTGATGATGTAACCAGCAGAGGCTTTCAGAATGTTTCATTTCAATTTCATTGACATGTGGCAAACATATTCACAGCTGGACACTCCTAAAAATGTTCCCAGTGCTAAATCTGCACAGCACAGCATCAAAGTGTAGCTTTTGATAGAGAACATCAGACTCTCTAGTTTGAGAAATAGATGGCTCACATGTCCTCAGCTGACAGCGTCATTGAATTCTACCCGCTTAACACCAGTTTCATGTACAACATTAAAGAGAAGACTCAGGGGTGCAGGCTTTATGGGAAGAATTGCAAAGAAAAGCCACTTTTGTACAGAAAATAAAAATAAAATGTTAGAGTGGGCAAAGAAACACAGGCATTGTACAACAGATAATTGGAAAAGAGTGTTTTGGAAAAATCAGATTTTACAAGTTGAATGGAATGCAAAAAGAGGCAGATTGCTAATGTTGGCTAGCTTTGCTAGCATCACTTACACTTAGCATACCTTTCTTTATGCTTCCATTCTAAGTGCTGATAAAAGGTTGACGTGGACCCAGTTATCTTGGTAAGCATTGCATTGGATCATTTTCATACTGCTGTGCGTTTTCTTTCAGACGCTTTTTATGCAGATGAAATCTTAACGGATTAGGTCAGTGTTTCCAAACCTTCTTTCTGCCACGGCACACTTTTTACGATTAAAAAATCCCATGGCATACCACTATCCAATATAACCATTGTCGATAGTTTTCCTTTTCAAGATCTTGTCCATGTTTTATGTCTGTCTTAGTAGTGTGAACTTGAAATGTTTGAAATTCAGCAATGCAAAAAATGCAAATGACACAGGTGCACTGCATAATGAGGTCACAGATGCCAAGAACGCTAACTTGATAATGATAAACCAACAAATTTGTGTCTTTTCCAATTTATAGATTTGTTCTTGATAATTAATTCTTGCAACAGCACAGCAAATACATTTGTTATTTATTTGTTTTATTTAATGTATTTTCCGGAAATAAAGTAGCACCTGACTATAAGTTGCACCGGGTCAAAATCGTGTTGTTGATAGAGTGAAAAAAAGTTGCACTGACAGAGGTTGTATCCGGCAGGCTCTAGGACCGGGAGCAGCCGCCCAGCCTCCATTCAGCAGTTCAAATGCAAACACTTCCAGTAACTCAGAATCTACATATCATATCACTGTGTTTTTTGGACAGGAGAATTTGCTTTTAGTAATCTTACGTAACAGTTTCTCATATAATTTTTATGGTTCATGAGAGAAACACAACAAGTAAGCCACATCTGTTCATAACATCTATAACTCTATGCTGTGCACAGATAAACAGCTTTTAGTCTTTGAGTAAAACAATACACCTGTTGTGTTTTTTAATCGGACCTTGTCCAAACTCCCATTAAAAATGCTCACCCAGAAACAAACTCTATCTGGCGTCCGGCATCTAGATTG
Source organism: Xyrauchen texanus (assembly GCF_025860055.1). Taxonomy (NCBI): domain Eukaryota; kingdom Metazoa; phylum Chordata; class Actinopteri; order Cypriniformes; family Catostomidae; genus Xyrauchen; species Xyrauchen texanus. Next base: position 54,531,195 of record NC_068279.1, on the reverse strand, counting down.
GTTTGCAGCGGTAGACCTGAAGGACGCGTACTTCCACATCTCGATTCGCCCTCGACATCGACCCTTCCTACGGTTTGCGTTCGGCGGCCAGGCGTATCAGTACAAAGTCCCCCCCTTCGGCCAGTCTCTGTCCCCTCGTGTCTTCACGTAAGTCGCAGAGGCAGCTCTTGCCCCACTCCGAGAAGTAGGCATATGCATACTCAATTACCTCGACGACTGGCTCATCCTGGCCCCCTCGCGAGAGTTACTATGCGCGCACAGAGACCAGGTGCTCAGGCACCTCAGCCATTTGGGGCTTCAGGTCAACTGGGAAAAGAGCAAGCTCACCCCAGTCCAGGGAATCTCTTTTCCTGGTTTGGAGTTAGACTCAGTCTCAATAATAGCACGTCTCTCCAACGAGTGTGCTCAGTCAGTGCTGAAATGCCTTGCTCCCTTCAAGCCAGGTGCCGTGGTCCCTCTAAACGATTCCAACAGCTCCTGGGGCATATGGCATCCTCTGCGATGGCCGGGCCACTGGGGTTGATGCATATGAGACAACTTCAGCACTGGCTCCAGACTCGAGTCCCGAGACGAGCATGGCGCCGCGGCACGCACAACATGAAAGTTACCTCTGCCTGCCGCCAAACCTTCAAACCCTGGACAGACCTCTGCTTTCTACGGGCAGGACTACCCTTGCAGCAGGTGTCCCGACGCGTTCTGGTTACAACCAACGCCTCCAAATTGGGTTGGGGCGCCGTGTACAACAGGCACCCAGCCGCAGGCGCATCAACTGCCCAGAGCTGCTGGCTGTTTTCCTTGCCCTGAGGAAGTTTCTCCCGTTAATTCGGGGCAAACACGTCCTAGTCAGGACACACAACACCACGGTCGTAGCCTACATAAATCGCCAAGGCGGAGTACGCTCCCTCCACATGTCACAGCTCGCCCGTCGTCTCCTCCTTTGGAGTCAGCAGCGACTGGAGTCACTGTGCGCACTCACATCCCCGGCAACCTCAATGTGATAGCGGACGCGCTGTCAAGACAAAGCTCGCCCGGCGGAGAATGGAGGCTCCACCCCCAGTCGGTCCAGCTGATTTGGGACAGGTTCGGCAAGGCCCAGGTAGACCTGTTTTGCCTCCCAAGAAACCTCCCACTGCCCGCTCTGATATGCCCAGACAGAGGCTCCCCTCAGGGCAGATGCTTTGGCACTCAGCTGGCCCGCGGGGCTGCGCAAGTACACATTTCCCCCAGTGAGCCTTCTTGCACAGGTGCTATGCAAGGTCAGGGAGGACGAAGGGCAGGTCATTCTGGTGGCCCCCTACTGGCCCAACCGGACTTGGTTCTCGGACCTCACGCTCCTCACGACAGCCCCTCCCTGGCGAATTCCCGTGAGAAAGGACCTACTTTTTCAGGGACGGGGCACGCTCTGGCATCCGCACCCAGACGTCTGGAACCTCCACGTCTGGCCCTTGGACAGGATGCGGAAGATCTAGCCGGCCTACCATCGACCGTCATAGATACAATCAATCAAGCCAGAGCCCCCTCTACCAGGCATCTTTACACTCTGTGGCGTCTGTTCGCGGACTGGTGTTCTTCCCAAGCCGAAGACCCGCAGAAGTGCGCAGTTAGGTCAGTGCTCGTGTTTCTTCAGGAGAGACTGGAGAGGAGGCTGTCCCCCTCCACCCTCAAGGTGTATGTCGCCGCTATCGCGGCCCACCACGACACGGTAGACGGCAAGTCTCTTGGTAAGCACGACTTAATCATCAGGTTTCTAAAAGGTGTCCGGAGGATAACTCCCTCCCGGCCTAACCTGTTCCCCTCCTGGGATATCTCGGTCGTCCTTACGGGACTCCAGAGACCCCCCTTCGAGCCGCTTGACTCAGTTGGACTCAGGGCCCTCTCTCTCAAGACCACCCTGCTGATCGCGCTCGCTTCCATCAAGAGGGTCGGGGACCTGCATGCGTTCTCTGTTAGCGACGCTTGCCTGGAGTTCGGTCCGGCAGACACTTTCGTGATCCTAAGACTGCGACTGGGCTATGTGCCCAAGGTTCCTAACACACCCTTCAGGAATCAGGTGGTGAACCTGCAAGCGCTGCCCCGGGAGGAGGCAGATCCAGCCCTTTCACTGCTGTGTCCAGTACGTGCTTTACGGATTTATCTGGACCGCACACAGAGCACCAGACGCTCTGAGCAGCTCTTCGTCTGCTTTGGGGGACAGCAGAAAGGGAACGCTGTCTCCAAGCAGAGACTCACCCACTGGGTTGTCGACGCCATTTCCCTAGCTTATCACACCCAGGCCGTGCCCCCCCCCTGCGGGTCCGAGCCCACTCCACCAGGAGTGTTGCATCCTCATGGGCACTGGCTAGGGGCACTGCCTTAGCAGACATTTGTAGAGCAGCGGGCTGGGCAACACCTAACACTTTTGCGAGATTCTACAATCTCCGAGTTGAGTCAGTATCGTCCCGTGTTTTCTCAGGTACCGAGCCCGTAGAACTCGGTAGCACGCCCACGATCTGACCGGGTGAATCGCTTGCACCTAGCGCCTTTCCCCCTAACCAGGGGAAACAGTGCACCTTCATTCCCAGGTTGAATTCCTCCCTAGCCCTCGTGGGTCGCAGTTCAGCGGAGCAACTCACAGACCCAAGCCACTGCGGGTACCGCAAGCTACCCTGTACTGGTATAGGTGCTCCACAGGTAAGGCCTCCTTCGGACTCCCCCTGTGTGTAACACCATGGTTCTGTCCCCTCTGGCGAGCGGACTCCCGTGTTTCCCTTAGGCAGTCACGGCTGCCTCGGTTGCCGTGCTGTATGTTCCCCCCTCTATGAGACTGGATCCACCACCGCACCAACTTTTCCACATAGGCCCTAAGTCAGGCCTCTGATGGTTTTGCCACTTAAACTTGCCTCCCCTCTCGGGTAGGCGTGGCCTCCGCAGGGTCTTCTCCGCCCTGAATAAGGGCTAAGACCCCCTTCCCTCAATGTGTGTAAGGGCCCCGGCCTTAGTTGCTCTATGCGAGAAACATAAAGAGAAAAGAGGCCCGGCCAGGCTTGGATCGTTCCCAGGTTGGCGGCCTACACCTTGTTCCCCCCTCCAGGGTAACGATAAGGAATCCTGATGGCTTAAATGGGGCATTGGGGAAGGGTACATGCAGCCTGATACAGTTGGTCGTCCTCCACGTAAGAATACCTGCTCGCTCCTGTATCAGCAGTTCACGTACACGGCTCAGCGCATGGCACTTTTATTAGTGGACCCCTAGTGTCGCTTCTCTGACACAACGTGGAGAGAGCGACAGAAGGGGAACGTCTAGGTTACGTATGTAACCTCCATTCCCCGATGGAGGGAACGAGACATTGTGTCTCCCCTGCCACGTCGCTGAGCCGAGCCACTGTTGTGGCCGGACCATTTCCGGTTCCTCACAAAAATCCTGAATGAACTCCCGTATTTGCACCGTTTAAATACCCGTATGTCCGGGTGCGGGACATGCAAATACCGGGTGCCAACTCTCATTGGCCTTATTTCATAGTTCAGAGGTGAATATCGGGGCTCAAGAGAGACCCCTAGTGTCGCTTCTCTGACACAACGTCTCGTTCCCTCCATCGGGGAACGGAGGTTACATACGTAACCTAGACGTTTTCCATGGCAAGTACTATGGGAAGTGTGGGGTGAAAGTTCACCTGAGTATCTGAACAAACTGACAGCTAGAATTTCAAGGACCTGCATACCTGTCATTGCTGCATATGGAGAATTTTCTTTTCAAATTGTAATATAAATTTTTCACGATGTCCTGACAATACATTGTGATCAGTTGAATGCCACTTTGGTGAATAAAAGTAATAATTTCTTTCCATAAGAGCAAAATCTCTACATTTACAAAACTTTTTGCCACCAGTGTAATCCAAATAGCATTTACAGCAGTACACTTATGTTTGATTATTGTGTGCTCTGAATTCCTTTTTATGTTTATTCAGTGATATTCAATTGATTTTTTTATTGAGTTTAAACGTAATTTTAATTTTTACGTAATTAATTTGATTAACTGAGTTGATGTATTTATACTAAAGTAATACAAAAACTACATGTTAATTTGGATTCACACATTTTTTTTTTTCAGACTTTATGTGAACGAAAAGACACAAATTAACCCGTTTTCTCATTGGAAATAGGTACATTTCAAAATATCACTGTCCTGGTCACAAAAGCAAAGTTTGTGGGGAATAATAGCCATTTTCTATTCTTTTGAGGCATAAGCAATTAGGAAATATCACTTACTTCCCAAGGACAGAAACTGTGTTACATAGTGAAATCCGTCCTCCTTTCCTGTTTAACTAATCAATCGCTCGATCATGCAGAACATCTCAGGTTTTTATCCATAAGGATCTATTTATCAATGGCAATACCAGCAGTGATGACAGCCAACTCATGACTCCATCACTTAAAGTGTGATTGCGTCACTCAAGGCCAGCTAAAAAGGCATGGACTGGGACATATCCTAAAGACCACACCCACAAGAACAAATAAATAAATCGGATTGGCTGATTAATCTGACAATCTGAAATTTAGATACCTATTCACTGCACTGTTACAATGAGAAATAAATAAATACATATTTTTTCATCCTTTCATTCTCATTGTATTTACAATTCATTTCCACTCCTAATTCATCTAAAAACGAATAGAAAAAAACTAAAAGTTTATTCAATCAGAATTTATTAATCGATGCTTGCAAGCCAAGTGTGACAACGGTTTCACAAATCACAAGCCCGAAGACAAGCTTGTTAGCCGAAGCAGCGCGTGAGTTTGAGCTCAACCCCGTCAGGCCTTAGAATTTCCACGGAATCCCTCAACAGTGCAGTGAATAGGTATCTAAATTTCAGATTGTCAGATTAATCAGCCAATCCAATTTATTTATTTGTTTCTGTCCTTGGGAAGTAAGTGATATTTCCTAATTGCTTATGCCTCAAAAGAATAGAAAATGGCTATTATTCCCCACAAACTTTGCTTTTGTGACCAGGACAGTGATATTTTGAATTGTACCTATTTCCAATGAGAAAACAGGTGAATTTGTGTCTTTTCATTCACATAAAGTCTGAAAAAATAAATAAATGTGTGAATCCAAATTAACATGTAGTTTTTGTAATACTTTAGTATAAATACATTTGGGGGCCGATTCGTGATTTACAGCATAATCGTAAATCTCGAAAAACAACTCACTTCTAAAACTTTTGTAGGAATTTTTTTATTACTTTAAAATATATACATGTTCATTTGGATTCATATTTTGTACTAAAATACACAAATTAGACAGTTTTCTCATTGGAAAAAAAAATATATATTTCAAAATATCACTGTCCTGGTCACAAAAGCAAGGTTTGTGGGGAATAATAGCCATTTTCTATACTTTTGAGGCATAAGCAATTAGAAAATAACACATACTACACAGGAACCAAAAAAAAAATAATAAAAAATGTGTTACACAGTGTTTTCACTTCAAGCAAATTGGTAAGTGTTACTCACATTGTTAATCAGAATGTAAATGTAAATTAGGCTGCTTGAGCATTCAGTGTCGGTTTTGAAGTTTTGATAAGTAACCGTGTACCCTGACGAAACAGCATTTATTGCAAGCGAAATTTAAATCACAAATATTAATAGAGAGCTTTTTCTTTGTATTAGACCTCCTTGGTTCTGGCTTTCGTGCAAGGACGTGCTTTTAAAATGTCAGTTGGTACTATGAGTTGACTGCCACATAATGCATGATTCATTGTGAAACTGTGTTTTCTTAATGGCATGAATCACACTGAAGGCCTAGACTTAAAATGCACGGCCCGCAGCTGCTTTTAGGTATATGGTATCTCACAAATCTGCAGTTATTACTGCCATAGGTCGCCTCTCTGATGCAGGACTCAGGAGTCGGCAGATCATGTTAGTGACAGGTAACTGCTGTGAGGCCATTGAGATCGTATTGGGCCAGTGGAAATGTGGAATAACATACACAGCCTTGATAGAGCTTGAGGCCACTTTCAGGAAAAGAGAACCAACAAATTAACCAATTGCCTAAACTAATGTGCTATGCAATTATTCATACATAATTGTATTTTTATCAATTAATTAATAATAAAATTTGCTCATATTTTATAGTTCCTATATGTATTGATTTATTCAAAAACATGCATTCATATTGCATCACTTTCGGTCTATGTGTCTGATTTAGAACTGGCAGAATTCTATATGTAACTACATTAAAATAGTCTCACTATTTGCTGCACATGTCCTCTAGAGGGCACCCCTTGATGACACATCACTGACTCAGTCTCTGAATGAAGACTATCATAAAACGCAGCAACCTTTTGCACTTTTGTAATTACGCTAGGAATATTTCAGCAGGTCCCAAACCGTTTTGGATTGTTTCCCCTCATCATGAACAGTAAGTCTAAGTTTTACATTTGTGATGCAAAAAAAAAAACAATTACAGCTGTAACTAATCAATGCTGGCAGTGATCATGGTATAAGCGGGATAATCCACAGCTAGGTATGCATTAAAAATGTTTCATGCACTTCGCTGGTGGTTCTTCTCCACTTTGTGCATTAAAATCATTTAACACACACCTAGCTGTGGATTATACTTTCCATATTTTCACTTTATATCCTATATATAGGGACAGTATATGTATAAATCATTGAAGGGATAGATTTCCCAATAAATGTCTCACTTAGTTAACATTAGTAATACTTCATATCTTTTCTTTAAATAAAACTGTCATCAAAATAAATGTAATTTATGTACACAGAGACTGCGAGAAGCTACAAAAATGCATTGTGATGAATTGCTCCCATTAGACTAGTTGAGACAATGTTTACACATTGTACAATGCCAAGCACACAATTAACTTTATAATATCAATAACTGCAAATAATTAAGTTGCAAAATCACCCCAATGTATTTCCATTAAGGAAAGATATTTATGACAACAAAATACACCACCAGTTATCAACCACGGTCCTATTGTGATATTTGTTTCTCATTCATGTTTGACAATGACATGTAATTTGTGGAAGAGACAAATTCACTTTAAAAGTGTGACAAAATGTCCAAAAACTGGTTTAACCATCATTATAGAAAGGGGTCACATTCCTTTGGACAACTACAGTGGCAGTGATGTGCAAAATAAGTCAGAAAACTCACAAACTGTGCTACAACATCAGTTGTGTCCAAACATTAATTACATTGATTTGACATTCTAACATAAACACTCTAATTGGAAAAGAAGAAACGAAAATTACATTCTAAAGGTTGCAGTTGGCTGACAGTGTTAGCTTATATACTGGATAAAATGTTTTGCCAACATGTCCAAATACACATACATTTTAGAAAAAAAAAATATATATATAAAAATATATAGGCTGCTAATGGATAGGCTGACTTACTTCAGGTGAGATTTTCCAAGTATGTACAATTTTACAAATACAAAAAAAATTTTTTTGCGATGGCAGTTGTAGCTTATGTGGATTTTTTCAGATGGTCCCTTATTAAACCCGCAAAAGTTTAATAAAATGTTTGCACATTTGTGACTTTTTGATGGGCCCTTACACGAATTTACAACAAATATGATTTACATTTACGCATTTGGCAGACGCTTTTATCCAAAGAGACTTAACAGTGCACTTATTACAGGGACAATTCCCCCGGAGCAACCTGGAGTTAAGTGCCTTGCTCAAGGACAAAATGTGTGGGGATCAAACCAGCGACCTTCTGATTACCAGTTTACCAGTTATGTGCTTTAGACCACTACACCACCACCACTCCATATCATAGGTTATATTATCAATTTTGAACAAATTCAGTTGCGCCATCTGGCAAGCTTGAAATACAGGACAAATTGTGGCCCGTATTGATTAAATATGGGACAGGACTTTTCATTTTTAAAAACAGGATGATCCCGTATTTTACGGGAAGGGTGGCAACCTTACCCGTTACTGTTTTACTTATCGAGAAACCCCTCCAAATGATTCAGTTTTTCAGTCAGTTGGCTTTTGGCATGGAATTAGAAATGACAGGTGAGACAATTATGAAGAAAAGGCTACAGATAGCCAGGTCAAGTGAGAAGCTCTGGTACCTACCCTCTCTTTCGACTGACTTGTTGTTGTGTTTTCTGATTTGTTGTTTTGTTTTGCACTTCATGGCTACTGTAGAAAACAGAGCAAATCTGTTTCTTATCTGGGCTGCAAGATAGTGCTGCGCAACCTACAAAACCTGCAGTAGCCAGAGTGCCAAACCTGTGTGCCGCAACCTTTTTCAAATCATCATAGACTAAATAATCTAAGCAAAATGTTCCTCTCTGCCCCTAGTGGCAGACCATTATCCTACGTTAGATAACATGGATGAATGGCCCTTAGGAAACTTGTTTTGGAAGACTAGCATTAGACAACTTATAAAAATTATTTAAGAGGGTCCTTGGGGTTCCTGTTGTTCAGCTTGATACGCTGTTTTTCTCATTATTTCCAAACCATTTTATTCAGGAGGCTTAATCGGGTGGGGCTGCTGTTAAAATGGGTGATTCAGTGACACTGGCCCCTTCTGTGGCCTCACCCCAGATCAAAATGTCCCGTATAATCCAGAGTTTTTTTCATTTGTTTTGTTTTGTTTCACAGTATATTCAATGGGAGCCTTCATATCAAAGGAACACTACACATAAATGGCATTTCCTCTTATTAATGTCGTGTTTTTTTGGATGGTAAAGAGATAAAAATTGACAGGTTGGATACCAGTGAGTCTTTAACATTTAAAACAGCTCCTCACCAATCAAATATATGTTAATTCACGGTATTTAGGGATCAGCAATCCATTTGAGATGCAACCATAACAGCTTTCCTAATCCTGCACTAAACAAAATAGAAAATGTTTGGGAGAGAACACTGGTGATATACAATCTTAGGCCATCTGGAGCCAATAAACCACAAACATATGTCCAACAGTTTATATTCATATTGAAAATAACAGGTTGGGAAATTGTCAGCGATGTAGTTTAATCGCAGCAAAATATGATCAATATACTGTATATTGTGAAGAATTAATTATAATTAGAACAACACAGAAGCTCAGAGCATATGGACATGTGAACTTATTTAAACGATCTAGAATCTCTGAGCATTTTGAGCATATAGGAGCTTTAGAAATGTGCTATGTAAAATGATGTGCCAATGTGTTCACAGAAATATCACCCACAGTCATATTTTATAATTTTTTAAAACATACACATTATATAACATGATAAAACATTTTCCCCAGCCCTCAAGGCTACTCTGTGCAACCAAAAGAAAATGTAACAGAGTACTGTAAATAGTCCTGTATTCAGGTCAAATAATGTTCTTTGCCATTTGGCCTCATGAATAACACATTATATTTCATTGTTAGAGCAAACTGCATTGACTGAATGGACTGTGAACCGCTTTTGAGTTGTCTGCCCTGGGCGTTGTTAATAAAGGAACTGCAATTAATGCTCGTTAGATAATGCCCTTTCTAAATTGAACCTATCATGTCTGATCCTTTGTGAACTAGGAGACTAATTATCTTATTTTCCCTGACTTGAGCCAGCTGGATTTGATTTTATGAACAGAAAGATAGGGCTCCATGCAAAAAAGAAAAACAAATTACCACAACCCTACTCGTAGAACTGTCTGCAGATCGCTAGCAAACATAAAGCACATATCAGCGCTTTGTTGGCATGCTCTGAACTACTGAAATTTTATTACATTTTAATATTAAATTTAGCCACAGTGGCTACAATTTTCATTAACTGTATTTCCCCGTCTGTCGCTCACTTCGATGTTGTGTAAATACTTTTGTTCTGTGAGTAAAGATAGTTTTGACTAATTTAGTTCTCTTAAATATCGGATGGAAATGCTGCTTTTATTGCCAGTTTCAGCGAGGTTCCAAATCTTCACATAGCTTGAATCCACAGTTTGGATGAAAGCACAGCTGTAGTTAAACACTCGATTGTGATGTTTCCATTTCCAATCTAGAGGTTGAAATGTTTAAACATGTTTGATGGTGTGAATTCAGCAAAAATGCATTGAACACATCAAGAATAAAATTAGGGTGATGTAGTCAATTTCAAGACAATTGAACCATTCAACATGTTTATTACACTATTGTGTTTGACCGATCCCCTTATTTAAACACATAATAAATAGCTTTCAATTTGAAAGCAATCCCATCTTTGGGGGTTAATTGCGTGTCATTCTCACACTTGGGGTTGTCTAAATCATAAAGACATCTGCGGTTGATATGGAAAATGTGGGAAAGCCGAATCTGTGTCTGCTTGAGAGAAGATAACACAATGAGTGAAAGCTACATATACAGCACATGTGAAGTTAAATTGGCTTTCATACAGAGAAACAGCCAGTGAGAGCTACAGTAGAGTATGGCTTAGTGACCAGAACTGCTTTACGGAATCTGAAAGGTACACATTGCAAATCTAATGCTTCCACAACTGTGCAATTCAAAATCAACTGGAGTCGCAGACATTTGGGGTGATACTCTACATCAGTAAACTTTATATTCTCCTATTAGGAGCCAAATGTATATGGGAAAATTATAAAATGTAAAAATAATTTTATATATATAGACAGTTATTCTAGGAATATGTGCTACATGGACAGCTTTTGTTTTACTCCAGCGCCCACACTTAGCGCCCAATAGCATGAATGTAAATATGGGATTCAAAGTATCTCTAGAATTGTATGTATTCACATGACTTCACTAGTTTCTAACTTTCTCACAATTACCTTAAAAGCCAGCTGTGAGGTGCCAGTACCATGATACAGTGATGGTAATATGATGGTATTTTGATATGTATCATGATATTTACATGATAGGTAACTGATGTAACTCAGATTTATGTTTTTGTTTTTAACATTGAAGCATCAGTAACCTTTTGAGATTGACACAGAATTTTTTACCTTAAGGTGATATGTGAAATCAAACTAAATTTGATTTACAGTAATAAACACCTAATTTCTATAGGACTAGTTATTATATTCTGACTGTAGACTACTTTACTGAGTTTGAAAAACTTTTGTTTCCTTCCATCCAAGATGATTAAGACTTTCTTTCTTCTGCTGAACACAAACAATGACTTTTATCAGTGAATGGTGGCCGGAAAGCTGAAGATCCAAAAATCACATAAAGGCAGCATAAAAGTAATATATACGACTCCAGTGTTTAAATCCACATCTTCAGAAATTATATGATAGGTGTGGGTGAGAAACAGATTCAGGGGATATTTACACGACAACGTTTTCAACTGAAAACTTTTTATGCATTTTGGCTGTTCGTTTACATGACAACGGCGTTTTGGGGCCTGAAAACGCAAATTTTTGAAAACTATGCCGTTATAGTCTCCGTGTAAACATACAAAAACACGAATTTCTGAAAAGGATGGTGGACTGCAGAACTGTGTTTGTGCCGCTCAAGACTAGTAGTAATAAAGCAACCTCATTGTCTGTGCAGACAAAATTGCTTGATGCTTTCGCCATCTTTATTATTTGCATTCACCGCTCTGTGGAAGAATGCTTAGGTGCTTAGGCACGTACTGTTTCTTTACAAAAGTGACATCGGCAACTACTGGCCTGGCATGAATAATACAGCATGTTTATTCATTTTTGCAGAACCGTGTGAATGCGAAACGTTTCAAAAACGCAAAGGAAAAACTTTTCAGTTTTTAGTACATCGTTGTCGTGTAAACTTACCCTCGGTATTTATGTCCTTTTGCCCTAAAGATGGCCATGCCCAGGACAAGGGCATTTTACTTGTAAATGTAGTGAAGTCGATGCATCTTAAAACAAAACTGGAGGGTCTGATGTGGCCTAAGAGCTAGAGATTTAGAACAAACCCTAACCAGAATGTTTGAGGAATCAAATATACTGCTTTGCAAACAGTGCAATAAAAATTCATGACAAAAAAAATTTGTTTGGAAATTAAGACAAGTATGAAAGCATTTAATAATACATATTGGTCAAACGAGGTTGTTACAGTTCTTTTCTCATCTGTGCAATATTGTGACAAGGGCACATTATTATGTGCTACACAGTCTATTCCTTTGGTCCAAACTCAACAGTACTGTTCCTGTTTCTCCAATGCTGTCTGTACTGATCTACCAGCCCACAGTGGGGACAACAAAAAAGAAAGGAAGAAAAGCCTACAGAAATCTGCAAAAATACAGTGCTAGTAATCCCGGGCGAGTTTTGACAGATGCTCTGAGTTCCACACAAGACACATGGAACATGGGATGATGTAGAAGATGATCTTCTGATTATAAGCAGCTTTAAATCAGATAAAAAAAAAAAAAGATAAAATACTTGTTTTATTTTTAGACAGGTTTCCTGAATGCTTTTCTCAGGTGCTTTGTTTTAAAGCATCTTCTTAAACTTTGCCAAAGCAGGAATCACAAACATTGTAAGTGGTATTGACATAGACATTGGATTGGATTTTTTATTTTATTAAAAGCATTTATTGCTACAGTGAAAAAGTAATAGTGGACATTATGATATGAGAAAAGGCAACAATTATCAGGGTCCAAGCACACATGTAGAGAACATGATCAAAATACGTGAATGCTGTGAACAGTTGTTTTGGCGACAATTAGGATTACAAAGAAAATTAGGATTTTCTTAAGTAATAGCTCCCCCTAGGATCAGAAATGTATGAAATTTGGCATGTGCCCTCAGTATGTCCTGTTTTCCACGTGTACCAGGTTTTGTTAAGTTTGGATATTGTGCTCACAAGTTGCAGGCCAGTTAGTCAAAATGGCCCCCACTTAAAACAATCAATAATCATTTAAATTAATCAATCTACCATTGATAACATTGTGCCAGGAGCATCTCTAGATTATACATAGCAAATTTCATGTGACTTTGGGAGACAACCTAGGATAGTTTAGAAAAAAGTTGGTTTAAAAAAAAAAAAAAGTACAAAATCCACATAACAGACTGGTTTAGTGGCACTGGAGGATTCAGAGGTTATGTTTATTTTAGCCCTTCCATTCCAAAGTTATTAGTGAATATTTAAATTAGCTTATTACAGCACCACCTTATGAATGATTCTCACAAAATTTGGTTTACAGCCTAATTTTGGTATCCTGTAAGTGGATGCCAAATTTCATAATGATCAGCCATTCACAACGCAAGTTGTTAGCTGCTGAAATTGTATTTGTTACTGGTGGCTCTTTTAGTTGATATTTTCTAGTAAATGAATAGAGAAGATAGATATAGCCCACAACTCATCATACAGGGTCATAGTTTAGTGAGGGAGAACGTGAAGCCCTGTTTCTATAGCTACTCATACATTCTTATGAGAGAAACTAGGAGAAATATCCGATATGTTTGGCCTTTTTAACAATGACAAACATGACGAAAAGCTATCGTGTCGTATTGTGCACTTCATACAAAGCCAAAAAGTCTTGAACAGATTTTTTTACCTCCTACCAGTTGACAAAAATAGAAGCCAAACAAAGAGCATTGTGGCTGCTGTTGGCTAAATGCTAGATGTGTGATTTATTGTACCATATTTTCTGGAAATAAAGTCACACCTGACTATAAGTTGCACCTGGTCAAAATTGCATTGTTGAGAGAAAAAACATATAAGTTGCATCTGTGTGTAAGTCACACTGAAAGAGGTTGCATTCGGTTCTTGGACCCAGGAGCATCTGCCCGACTTCTCTTCACCGGATCAGATGTCAAACGTGCTCTATGAAGATTACAGTAAGGATGGGTGATACCGCTTATTTTCTTTTTGATCCGATACCAATAATTTCAAGTCAAATATCGTCGATACAAATACAGATACTTCTATTATTATTTTTGGGGATAAAATGGGTCATTTAAAATATAATTTTTAGTCATAATTCAAGTCATTTATTTATTTATATTTTTACATTTGTGAGCCTAAACAGAAAATAATTAGACTTCTGTTTTGTTTACCCATACAAAATCGACCTGTTCTCGCTCAGAGAGTGCTTGTGCAACAGTGCCATTTGCATTCGAAAATATATTTTAGACTTTTTTCATTCATACAAATATTCTGCCTCTGTAGACGTGTTATATAAAGGGAGAAAAGATACCATGTTTGAGTAATCGATTTGGCCAGTAATTGTTTTTGTTAGATTTTTTTTTTTGTTGTGGGAAATGGAGCATTGTGCAAGGTTAAATTCGTATTGTAAGAATGATAGGCTATTCTGACGCTCGCTGATGATGTAAGTGGACGATGTAATTGTCCAGGTCACAATCCGAAACAAAATCATGACGTGTCCATTATTACAAGTTCAACATGATAGCGGGATAACGTGTCTTCATGTGTTTGTGACAAGTGCTGTTTCATATTTGGATGGAGACTGGCTCATGTGATGCAAGTTTATCACAAATAAAAGGCTAAAACAATTAACTAATCCTATTGTTATGAGGACAACCCTTATTTTTTTATTAAAATAATGCAAACTAAGGTTTCATATTATTAATAGAAAGATCTATAGCCATTTATCACGCATCAGTGTATAACGCATTGACAAATGACTCTGTATAGTGTTGTATATCTGTATAGACTCTGTTTTATATCTGTATAGTGTCTAATAAAGTTTGATATTAATTGATTCTTTCCATTTGATCCTGTTATTAAAAAAAAGTCCACTGGGAGTCACATGACGCCATGCGAGGTTTGGACGTGTGAGCTGCGAGGTCTGCACACTTTGCTAGTTTTAATACTTTTTATGTCATAAACCAGTAAGATTCGATACACCCTGTTCCATAACTGTTCTAGGAAGACAATATGTCAAAGAATTAAAAATTACAATAATGCTTAAGCTGATACCCCTGAGCAGCAGGCCCTGAGCCAGGGAGCCCAATTGGCCGGAAAAGTGAGGGAAATTCAGTGAGAATTGTTGAAAATATAGGCAATGCTAATGAAGGTCATTGCTGACTTGGAGGATCTCGCTGTAATACATCAATCGATCACTGCCATGGAGACAAAATTCACTGAGGTGTTTACAAGAGTGTGGGACATCGAGAAATGGATAGATTATCTGGAGTTATCGCAGAAGGAATTATCTGCTAATCCGCTAGTGACCAAGGTGGATTTGGAGCGCACCTGGGAAAGGTTGGAAGACATGGAGAACTGTAGTTGGTGGAATAACGACCTGGACAGGGTCTTTTCAAGTCTGCTCGACTTAACAGGCCATAAGCTGGAAATCGAGTGAGCCCACAGGATTCCGGCTCAGCGATCCGCTGAGGGAGAGCCCAATTCTGGCCAAATTTCAGAGATTTACATTTACATTTATGCATTTGGCAGACGCTTTTATCAAATGCGACTTACAGAGCCCTTATTACAGGGATAATCTCCCTGTAGAAACCTGGAGTAAAGTGCCTTGCTCAAGGACACAATGGTGGTGGCTGTGGGGCTTGAACCAGCATCTTTCTGATTACCAGATTACCAGTTATGTGCTTAGACCACTACACCACCACCACTCCAAATCACTCCACAGCATTTTCTTGTTCTCAGACAAATTAGACGAGAGAGGAACGTGATCGATTTAAGGTATGCAATAAACTCTTACATCAACGGAAGGTGATTGTAAGAATAGATGCTAAGGATGGCCGTAAATCATTTGCATGTCCCCAGAAAGTGATGTCTTTCATATAGTCAATGGATTAAATTTTTTGTGGCACTCACACTGCAGGCAAGTGGACCATCTCACTGAACATTCACTTGACTGTCTGTGGAAACTGAGCGCCTTTTTTGTTTTTTTGTGCTGGTTCTGCCTAGCGGCTGGAGTTTGTTTTGTGTAGTAACACTCCTTCGGGACAGTGTTGTGGATGAATCTGCACATTCTTCGTGCTTATGTCTCCTATTGGTGTGAGTTTGTTTTGTGGAGTATTTCTTGCAAGTCATTGTAATGATTAGTTCATTTGTTGCACTCATGTAGCAGCTCACTGAATATTCATTTGACTGTCTGAGGAATTATTGGATTGTCTCTCTCTACATGGAATGTGAATGGGTTTGGGGACCCCATAAAAAGAAGGGAGGTTATTTCTCTTCTTAAGCATAAGATATAGTGTTTCTTCAAGAAATGCATCTTGGGATGCATCTTGTGAAAGGTTTGGGATGACATGGGGTGGACATATTTTCTTTAGTAAGTAAGAGCAGGGGAGTCATTCCACTGATAAGTAAGCATCTACAATTCAAATGTCTCAAACAGATTAAAGATAAATTAGGAAGAGTCATTATTGTTTTAGCAGAAATTCAGGGGTAAAGGTTGATTTTGGCTAATATTTACGCACCTAATGCTGATGATCGGGATTTTTTTATAGATCTTGAAAGGATGTTGCAAGCTGCTGGCACCCCTCATTATATTGTGAGGAGACTTTAATCTATTGATGGACACAGTCCTTGATCATAGTGAAGCAAATGTTTGTAAGCCCCCTAGAGAAAAACTGACGCTTCACATGATGTGTAAAAATCGTACAGATGTTTGGAGTCTTTTGAACCCATCTGGTAGGGACTATACATTTGTTTTTCATCAGTCCATAAAATGTACTTTAGAATAGATTTTTTTGAATATCTAAGTCCCTCATTTCATCTGATGTTGATTGCTCAATTGGAACATCTTAGTTTCAGATCACTCCCTGGTGAGTTTAGAGGTGTTGCCACATACTGAGGAAAAAATCTTATAGTTGGCACTTTAATGTATTCCTTTCGCAAAATCCTGAATTCCAACAAATGTTAAATGTTGAAATCATTGTTTAAATTGAGACCTACTGGTCCTTAGTATTCTGTTTGGGCGTGGCTTGGGAGGCACTCAAGCTTGTTCTTAGGGTTCGGATCATACAGTATGCCTCATGCACCAAAAAGCCAAAGCACGAGAACGTGTGGAGTTGGAAGGGAATATTAGAAGTGCCAAGGCAGAATGTCATCTGATGGCCTCAGAGAATTTACCCGACTGAAATACAGATATAATGCTATTTTGTTGCAGAAGGTGGAGTTTTGGCTATTCAGGATAAGACAGTCATACTTTGAGTCAGGGGACAAAGCAGGGAAGATTGGATTGTGAGGGAGGTTAATACACTCAGTGAACTATATGAGAGTGGAGAGTTGAGATCCTTTGAAAATATGGTTCAAATGTACTTTCGTTAAATTTTTATAAAAATAAATATAATGTCTTTCCTTCTTTTAGTTTCTGTCTGACTTGCACTTGACAAGTAAATATTGACCGAAATTGCGATGCTACTGCCCGGATTAGGCATAACTGAATGGAATCAGACAATTTCGCGCTCTGTTCTCAGAAGTCCTTGGAAGGCACGTATGAGCAAACCTAGTTGTCATGGCAACTGAATAAACAAAACCTTGCTTGGTCAATATTTACTCGTCATCAGAATAAGGTAAATGCCCTGGCTATTGTAATCTATTGTGCTGTAGGTGTTTTGGGTTTAGTTTTAAAACTGAATGATATCAACATTGAACATTATTATATATTTATTTATTAATTAGAAGATTAATTCCATGTAGGGATACATGCAGTAGTCCCAACAAGTATTTTCTTATTTTAAATGAAACTGTGTCTTTTTAGTTGGTAGATATTATTGAGTTGGTCATTTAAAAGTAGATCATCACACAAAAAAGTGTGGGAACCCCTGCCCTAAACTGATGACTGAGCAAAAAAATTCTCTTGATTCTGAGATAACCTTGGAGGAGCTTAGCAAGGTAATAAAGGCCTTGCCTACAGGCAATGCTCCGTGGCCAGATGGCTTTTCCACTGAATTGTTTAGATCTTATGATACAGAACTGGATGTAAAAATGGTAAAAAAATGTTGGCTAACAAATGATACTATATTAAGTTTTGACATCTCTTATAGATCAGGTGGGGTTTATTCGGGGCTGCAGCTCTTCTGATAACATTAGGCATTTCATCAGTATCATGTGGTCAGTGGCAAATGATCAGACTCTGGTCGCTGCCATCTCACTTGGTTCCGAAAAGGAGTTTGATATAGTAGAATGAGATTATCTTTTTAAGATTTTGGAAATATACGGGGTTCGGGAATATTTTTATTGGACAGATTAAGTTACATTATAGAAATCCAGTAGTGGTGGTACAAACAAATGGATTAATTTCTGATTATTTTACTCTGGATAGGAGTACCCAACAGGGTTGCCCTCTTTCCACATTATTGTTCTGTCTTGCTCTGGAACCATTAGCAGCCGCGATAAGAAAGGAAGATGATTTTCCATGGGTGGTTACGGGAGGTAAGCTTTTTGCTTTACGCAGATGATTATTTTATTATTCGTCCCCAACTCTAGATCTATGCCTTGCCTCCACAGAATTATTAATTCCTTATCCAAGTTATCTAAATTGAGTCAATTGGTCTAAATCCAAAGCTTTGGCTCTGACAGCATACTGTCCAGAATCAGCTTTTCAGCCGCACACTTTCCAATGGCCCAAACAGGGCATGAAGTATTTGTGCATTTTATTTCCTGCAAATTTTTGTGATTTATTTACAGTTAATTTTGACCCCTTAATAAAAAAAAAAAAAAAATTCAAGCGATGTGGGCAGGTGGGTTCCATTACATTTATATATGATTTGGAAGGTTAATATTATTAAAATGAATTGTATTCCAAAATTCAACTACCTGCTATAATCTCTCCCTGTAGATGTCCCCCTCTTTTATTTCAAGCAATTTGACAGCATAGCGAAGTCCTTCATTTGGAATGGTAAATATACCAGATTACATTTCAATAATTACATAAGCCGTTTGACAATGGCAGGCTAGGCCTACCCAACATTTTGTTTTATTATTATGCATTCAGTCTCAAACACATTGGTCACTTCCACCTGAGAGAGCCCCTCCTTGGTTTTGTACTGAACAGGAAGTTCTTGCCCCTGTTTTGCCATTGCAAATCCTTAATATTAAACTAACCAGAGAAGTTAAGTTACACCCCTTTATATTGCATTTTCACTCGGTATGGACAAAAGTCTCCAGAGTGTTTAATTCGGGCATGTATTTAAATGGTGCCTCGAACATATGGCTGAACCCAAAATTATGTATTAACCCTCTGGGGTCTGAGGGTGTTTTGGGCCCTGGAGAAGTTTTGACATGCCTTGACATTTGTGTTCTTTTCAGTTGCTTAAAACATATTAATGCTAAAGTCTGATAACACTGTATTCAGCACAAACTGGGCTACAATAATATGTGAGCAACATGTATGTATATGTTTGTATTTTTGAGAAAATAATGTTTATGCATGGTTTTTGAAAAAAATAAATTTTTAAGTCATTGAAATAAGGCCATATAACTAAACTAAACATTTGTCCACACGACTTTTGAGAACTGGATCTTGTAGTCTAGAATTTTGGAAACAAAATGATGTGAAAACCATCCTGATCACTTATTCATACAAAACAATATAGTACTTGAACTTTTGTAAGACACTTTTAGTGTTAGAAATATCATATGCGAGGAGGCGTGAACTATCATGAATATTGAGGTAATTCACACCTGAGGAGACAAAAGACCCTCCCCTGGGCCTCTAAATGAGGAATGTGACAGAAAGAGAATGAATGTGAGGAGACTTTATGATCAAAATCAAGTTTGAAGTTAAAATAAGTCATCTGACTACATTTCTTTACATAAAGACTTTACTTAATTTTATACCTGCACTACCATATCAAAGTTTTAGAAGAAGTCTCTTCTGCTCACCAAGACTGCATTTATTTGATCCAAAATACAGTAAAAACATAGTGTGAACTCATTTTACAATTTAAAAGAACAGTTTTCTATTTGAATATATTGTAAAATGCCATTTGTGATCAAAGCTGAATTTTCAGCATCATTACTGCAGTCTTTTACACCTGAACAGGTATTTGCAAGCACAAGCATTGATGATAATGAGGCAGCATAAACACTAGATAAAATATAATCTAAACGTTCATATCATATTTATTTCATACAGCATACAATTTAAATACCTGCTTTACCCGAAACCACATTTACATGTAACTAAAACCTGCACATATTTCAAATGTCAATACTCTGAATCCTGGCTGGCAAGTCTGGAAACAGTCCCACTAATAAAATATGTACATGTTTATATAAAATAGCATGTCAACTAAAGAAAACTAAATGACTTACTCATCCGAAATTGTATTCTCTGCTGGATCAAGTCTTTCTTCAAAATACAAACGTTCATCGGAGTCCCGCTCTTCTTCTGAGGAAAATGTTAACTCTTCCTTATTATCCAGGAGTTTCCTTGCCTGTGTATCATTACAAATGAGCAGTAAAGTGAATGAATTGTTTAGATCAAACCTTACTGTTGGGGGCGTTTACCATTTGCCTTGATAGTCTCAGCACATTAGCGTATGAATGGCACGCTCTGCTGGTGGGTGGGATCACATTAGCTATAATTAGATGAACTGGTAAAAAATGTACATCGCTTTGTTTCATACAGATTACATTGCAGGAGAATATTGATTGAATAATTTAATTGTTTTATTTAAAAGTAGAAATCTTAAGCTTTCTTTAGACATGTGTTTCATGTTTGTGTGATAAGTATTCACTGAGTTTCAGTTCATTTTTGTGACGTGTTTCTGAAATATGCTCGTGACGTCTGAAAGCTCACCCTTTTTATTTTCTTTATTTTACAAAAGCACAAGGTATTGTTGATATTGTGAGTGTACACAAATGAAAGTAGACCCTTTATAGTCTCTAATGATGTCTTACACGTATCTGTATGCCCCAAAATGACAGAGTATTTTAAGTTGTTTCCGCTGTAATGACGAAAATATCCAGCAGGACGCGCCGGCGCATCCGTCGACCCCGGAGGGTTAATAAATCCCCTTTCTGCTGGTCAGATTGGATTGTGAGGGAGGTTAATACACTCAGTGAACTATATGAGAGTGGAGAGTTGAGATCCTTTGAAAATATGGTTCAACATTTTTTACTTTAGGTATTTACAGCTGCACCACCTGCTATGTACTATTTTTGGGAGTAGCATACATCCCCCCCAAAGCAGCAGATACTCTGGGGGTGTTGATAACTGCTTTTGGACAAGGTCATGAGGCATCAGTGTATTTCTCCCTGTTAATTCAGAGTCTGGGCGACGGAGCTTCAAGTTCTCTCAAGAGATTATGAGAGAAAGATTTAAACCTGGAATTGGAGGAGGGAGAATGGGGTAGGATTCAAAAAAATGTCAAGTCTACATCTAAAGATGCAAGGGTGCGCCTGATGCAATTTCAGATTTTATCTTAAATTTTGATTCTATTGAATATGGACTAGATTGTATAGGCTTGTTCTTAAAGACACACCCACCTGCTGGCAATGCCAATCAGAAGATGGGTACACAACCCATGTGTTTTGGTGGTGTGTTAAGATTCCCGGGGGGTGAAATGCATATAATTTGATTCCGTATTTTATGTTATTTTTATTTATTTTGTGAATGGAATCAATAAAAATTGTTAATAACAAAACAAAAGTACACTGGAAAACACCAGAAGATTTTGCCCAAATTGTAATTACAACATGTCCACTGATTTTATTCATAAATATACTTGGATCAGAGATTAATACATGTCAAAATGTGTCTAATTAATTTTAATTAATAAAAAAAGACATTTTAACGTAATTAAATTAAATTATGAAAAAACGATTTCTTGCTAGTTATTTTAGACAAAGTATAAAGTAAATATATTTATGATGACATTTCTTTCTGTTTGTTGAAATATATTATTGTGCACAGTGATTTATCGCGATTAATCACAGAAAACTTAAATAGTACTTTTTTTTTTTTACCTATAACAGCCCTAATATCTTTGTTTAACAGTCTTCATATGATCCTCCCAAAATTTGCATCAGATGACCTAAAGACATTGCTGGTTAAAAGTGATCAAAAGCCTTTTGATAGACCATACGATTTACAATCCATATCTCGGAAATGCTTTGTATTATCGGAACAAAACTTTTTACACTTCATTAGGATCATGATTTAAGAGTACATATCATATTTGGTGAAAATGCCACCTATGGGTTAAGAAATCTCAGTTTTAACTATAAAGAGGCTGGTGTCTAAGGATCAAGTCCTGAGTGTAAATAAGTAGTTTAGAGACAGCGTCACATAGTTGTCAAAATATTTTTTGTATAATTTTTACTTTATCCCAATTCTTTAGACAATGTTTTAAATATTTATTTGTATTATTATTATTCAAAATCTGCATTAAATACAGCAGTATCTCATCAGCAATATTTGTGGATGCTGACTATCAGCTTGGTATGTTGCATTAGCACCTTACTTGTGTGGCACAGTAGCAGGTGTTCTGTCCTGAAAAGGGAAGAGTACTATTTCAATCCTATTTTGGGGCGACTCGTAAACCATTATATATTTGCAGTGTAATGTGCTTTCTATGGGTAATGCTTAGTGATACATGCTGCCCTTTGGGCTTGGTCCCAATGATTGCTGCTTGCAGCTATATTGTTATCAGTTGTAATCGCCATCAAGTGAGTCTTTTCTCTGTTCATTTGACTTCGATGAGTGTTTGCCTCCTTTCTCTTTCTTTATTTTTTGAAATGTTATCCCCTTTTCTCCTCAATTTGGAATGCCTAATTCCCACTACTTACTAGATCCTCATGGTTACTCCACACAGTTACTCACCTCAATCCGGACGGTGGAGGACAAGTCTCAGTTGTCTCCAATTCTGAGACAGTCAATCCGTGCATCTTATCACGTGGCCCAATGTGCATAACACCGCGGAGACTCACAGTATGTGGAGGCTTATGCTATTCTCCGCGATCCACGCACAACTTACCACGCGCCCCATTGAGAGCGAGAACCACTAATCACGACCATGAGGAGGTTACTCCTTGTGACTTTACCCTCCCTAGCAACCAGGCCAATTTGGTTGCTTAGGAAACCTGGCTGGAGTCATTCAGTACACCCTGGATTCGAACTCGCGAATCCAGGGGTGGTAGTCAGCGTCAATATTCGCTGAGCTACCCAGGCCCCTCCATTTTCATACTTATTCTGCAATATTTAAATCACATAGACAATACATTCCATTTAACCACTTCATGAGCGCAACTGTTCTGTTCACCAAAATCACCAACACATCTTTATGGGACCTTGATCAACATTAACTGAGGTGGGCGTAGCTTGACAAAAGTTCAATAAAAAATTACCAGAAGAGATAAAGAAACATGCACCACTGCCCTCACAAAGCTAAAACACTTGGAGACAGTGCTGTTTCCTGGAAACATCAGCAGTACCATCCATTCTCTTGTTCTCTTATGAACAGGTTACAGAGTGTAGAGCTCTAATTACGTGGGAAGCAAGAGACTTTTTAATAAGTTCATATGGAGAGAGGCCGGTGGTTATTGATTAAAAAATGTTGTGCTTGAATACCTTATGTATGGCACACACAAGAAACTGGCCATGCTTATTTATGTGAAGAAAGCAAACCCTATTACGTGATTTACAGCAAAATATATGCTTCCTCAAGATGCCTGTGATGGCCCACGAGGCAGCCACACATCAATGAGCGTAATGTTACATACCACACACGCACACATACATACCACACACACGCGCACATACACATGTACATGCTTTAATTTATCCGGCACATTGTTTGAGCTTTTTATTTTCATTCTCTTAATGGTCTCTGTATTCATATAGTAGATATTATGGTAATCATATTTAGGTATTTAAGTTTTAGTGCATCATTGACTAGTTGGAGTGCACACATTCTAGTTTATTGTGTACGGCTTATACTTTTATTAATATTGCATTTTCCGAGTTTAAGTTTCCGCTGTGTTGCTGAGGAGTGGATGGCTGGAGCTGTTGGCTGTGAATAGTGGTCAGCGAGTTTCCGCATTCGTGGTCCGAGTGTTTTAAGGACCAGCATGGTGCTTGGACCGCTGCTTTAGTTCCGCTTGCCGCTACCAACAAGCAGATTGACTGTGGGGAAATGGGGTGGTTGTGTTGTGGATTTTCTTTTCTAATTTGTTGGTTTTCTTAATTGTTATTTGTTTATTTCCTCAAGATATTTAATTTTATTCTGATCCTTTAACTGGCCTGGTTATGTAATTTTGTAATTGTATTTGAAGTTTGTGTTTTCTGTTTTCCCCTTGTGTGTTAATGTGGACTAGTCTGTTTGTATAAATGTGTCCCAGTTGTTTCATTCAGCAGGTCAGTTCAGTTCTCTCATATTCTGTTATTGGAGTTTAGTTTTGTTCTGTTGACCTCTGTTATTGGCCTGAACCTGGTTTTGGTTTATTTGGACTTTATTTTTGTTTCTATTTGAATTATTTTGGTCTGATTAATTAAAAGACTATTTTGGGAAACAGTTTTTGTCACGGCCCTCATTCCTTGTCTGCGCGGTCCCTCACAACGCCCAATTACACATTACATGTTTTTTTGTTTTTCCTGCTGGTAGAGGACAGGTTTGTAATGTTGGGAGTATCTGTTTTGGTTCACCACTTGTTGTCAGGTTCATCTGGATAGATTTAGGGAGGATTTGCTGGCCCCTACCAATAATTGTGAAGAAATGAAAAATACTGCATCACAGAACATGACAATGACCTCCCACTTTTTCAGCAGCCTGGTTCTGAAAGTATTTTTCACATTCATTTTCTCCATAGCATTTCAGAAAATGAACTTAAGCCTTGAACCAAACCCAAGGCAGTCTCATTATAAATTGTAATAATTTGAATCAGATCAAAAAAATCACAAGATATCGTGCGACTTGCCTTGCATGAAAATGTAAGACTTGTATTCCCATAGAGACCAATCAACAAACTTAGTCTGATGTATGTCAATAACCTGTAATACGCTTACCTCATCTTGTTTCAAACCCCAATGTTTTCTTTCTTCCCTGGAACACAAAAGACATTTTCCTACCAAAAATGATGGTTAGGTTAAGGGTTTGAGTAAAAGGTAAAATATTATGGCTAGGTTTATGTTAGGTTAGGGGTTAAACTTAGGAAAAATTATAAAAACATTGTCTGTTGGTTCTCTTATTTTCCTCTATGGGAGTGAAAGTTTTAAAACTTGTACAGTTTCTTACAATTTCTCATATTTTTTAATGACTTGTCATGATAGTGCACTAACTCAGCCAGCTCTCATAACATTATGATTAAAATCATAAAACAGCCAACAAGTTCAATTCTGCATTTTATTTATTAATACATTTTTTATATGTGAACTAATTTGAACTATATTTACATGTATAATCAAAATACCAGTACAATAAATCTGTTGGATTGAATCCATTAATCCATATCTACTGTTCATTCCATATCCATTTTGATTAGAATTTTATATTTTTGTTTCCCATTTTTCCATCTCAAGATTGCAATTGGACAGAACAGCAATGAAAAAAAAACATCTTAAAGATAAGAGACCCAATATATATTTTATAGAGTCTTTTTTATGTTGCTGTAGCATGCAATTCTGTCCTCCATGGGGATCAAAACAATTGATGTTGTTTACTTTTATCGGCACACTAATTTATGGCGAATATATTTATGAATGATTTGCACAATAATTCATTCTGCTGGTGATGTGTGAGTACAAAATAATTTATACAAATTATTAAATTAATATAAAATTCTAAGAAACACATTCCGTCATTACATTGAATACATCATTCACAATGCTTTATGGGGTAGTATAGGTGCTGCTGAGGTATGCCATGACTTAAATTTCCCTTGTAACAGCAAATTTTCTGATTGGTGAATCTCTCTTCAGGATTGTGGGTAGTGTAGTTCTTCACCAAATTGATTAGTATTATTTTTTTAAATGATTGTAAAGGTATTAATGGAAAGGAGGTGGCGAGAACTGGCTTAACGATATAAATAATATTTAATGACAAACTTAACCCAAAAGACACACACACAAACACACAAGCGGCACATTCCTCCATTGTTCTCTCAGGCCAGGGACGTACATGACGTACATTCACCCCCTCTTTCCCTGGGGGAGGGTGTGCCTTATTTCATGACTGCTGGCAGGTCATCCCCAACTTCCTGAGTCTGGGAGGGAACAGGGGGAGGAAAACAATAATGATTAAAATAGTGGGTACTTCTATAACAGTGTAGTACCCCCAACAAAAAAACACTGTAAAATGTAAAATAGAGGGAAAAGGCCAATGCCTTTTCAGTAGGAGAGAGAGAGAAAAAATTCACTTATTCGCAGGTTCTCCGATACACCATAGCTTGGTCCTCGGCCACTCCTCCACCCTCTAACGGACGACAGCCATGATTCCCCAGGGGGATTGGAGGCGGACAGAACGCCTTGCCACGTTCTCGGGCAGGGCATTCTGCTCCAGGCGGTTGGCCGGAAGCCCCCCCTCTCTTCACTCCTCTCTTGACCCCACCGCGTTTAGCGGGCCTGGTACGGCCCTGACCACTCCAGATGGTCGGCTAGGAGCACTTTCTCCCCTCGCAGTCGGTGGCCATTCCTCCATTTCCAAGCAGGCAGGCTCCTCCTTCCCCGACAGATGGCCGCGGCTGTTCAGTTGGCGTGGATCGTAGCTGAGAGAACTCCACTACGGTGTATCCCTCCTCCTTCCCGGGTTTCGCACCAGTGTAAAGTTATTAATGGAAAGGAGGAGGCGAGAACCGGCTTAACGATATAAATAATATTTAATGACAAATTTAACCCAAAAAACACACAAACACACACGGGTGTTGGATCCTATGGCTCATTACCAGCAGTTTTCACCCTTCTTTGCATGCCAGTGCAGTCCACGCCCCTGAGCACTTCGACAGAGTTTCCTTAAAGAGCAAATAGACATGTAAAAGAGTTAATTTCCTCTAAAAGAGTATACATATTGGCGTTGAACATCTTTTTAAAGACACGTCTTTTTAAAGATAACTTTCTGCCTTTTGTGTAGTTCCTGGATGCAGCAGATATCTCTCCACTTATGACAGTCATAAGAGCTGCCTCGTGTGTCTGGGCTGCGATCACACGCAGGCAGCGTTTTATGAATGTTTCATGTTCTCATTGCGAGAACATAACCATGGCAACGTTGCAGTCGTGGCTTTCTTTTCTCAGAGAGAAAGCCACTTCAGCTGCCCCCCGTGCCGTGCCTATGTGATCGTCCCCTTAGTGCCCCCGCTCGGAGCCCATTGCGCTGGCTGGCCGGGACCATCTGACTAGGCTAGGCAATTTACTTTGCCAGGCACTCGCCCCACAGGGATTCGATAGAGTTGACCCTCCAGCCGAGATGAAGCCAGGGTTCTACGGGCCTCACTTCAAGACAGGTGGTGCATGGTGGCCAATCTTGGACTTACGAGTCCTGAACCAGGCCTCACACAGACTCCCTTTCAAAGGTGCTCGTGCGAAAACTTATTCTAACGTGTGTCTATCATCTAGATTGGTTTGCTGCGGTAGAACTGAAGGATGCGTACTTTCACGTCTCACTTTTTCCTCTGCACAGATCCTTCTTACGGCTCGCATCCGACGGCCCGATATACCAGTACCAGGTCCTCCCCTTCGCCTCGTCCCTGTCCCCTCACGTCTTCAAGAAGGTCGCAGAGGCCGCCCTTACCCCGTTAAGGGAAGTGGGCATCCACATACTCTATTTCCTCAATGATTGGCTGATTCTAGCTCACACTTGAGAGTCTCTGTGTGCCCACAAGGACCAGGTGCTCAGGCACCTCAGAAAAGAGCAACCTCTCCCCGGTTCAGAGCATCTCTTTTCTCGACATGGAGTTAGACTCAGTCTTATCGACCTCACAAGCAAGCGCACACAGTCTGTGTTTGTAAGTAAGTTTGCTCAGACAAGGCACAGCGGTTTCAGAGGCTCCCCTGGGGCATATGACATCCTCAGTGGCAGCTGCTTATTAGTGAATTGGTGTTCTTCCCGATCTGAAGACCCAGTTGGATCAGTGCTCTCATGTTTGCAGGAGAGGCTGGAGGGGAGGCTGTCCCACTCCACCTTGAAGTTCTATGTAGACGCCATGTCAGCTCATCACAATGTAGTGGATGGCAAATCCTTAGGGAAGCACGATCTGTTTATCAGGTTCCTTAGAGGCACCCAGAGGCTGAACCCTCCCAGGCCATGCCTGTTCCCCTCATGAGATCTCTCCATGGTCCTTTCGGGCCTTCAGAGACCCCCTTTCGAGCCGCTAGAGTAATTCGAGCTTAGAGCCCTCTCCTTGAAGACGGCCCTCCTGATTGCGCTCGCTTCCATCAAGAGGGTTGTGGACCTGTGAGCGTTCTCTTGCCTGGAGTCCGGTCCGGTAAATGCTCACATCATCCTAAGACCTCGGTTCTTATGACTCCCTCAGAGGTAGTGAACCTGCAAGCAAAGCTTCCCCAGGAGGAGGCAGACCCAGCCTTATCATTGCTGTGTCCAGTGCATGCTTTGTGTACCTATGTAGACCACATGCAGAGCTTTAGATGTTCTGAGCAGCACTTTGTTTGCTGTGGCAGACAGCGGAATGGGGCGCTGTCTCCAACAAACGTTGCCCACTGGGTTGTCAATGCCATGGCTGGCCTATCAGGCCAAGGCCATGTCCGCCCCTTGCATGTTCGAGCACACTTTACTAGTAGTGTGGAGTTCTCGTGGGCACTAGCCAACAGCACATCCCTTGCAGACATCTGCAGAGCAGCGGACTTGGCAACACCCAATACCTTTACAAGATTCTACAATCTCAGGGTTGAGTCGGTCTCGTCCCGTATTTTCTCAGGTCCGAGCATGTAGAACTCGGTAATGCAGAATAGCTGACCGGGTGTTCCGCTTGCACATAGCACCCTTCCCCTCCACTGAGTGCGCTCTTTCTCTCAGGAGAGTCCTCTAGGGTACGTGCTGTCTGACGCAGCCTGCTGCTTTGGCACGCAAGTGCCTGCCTGCACCTGCGTCAGCAGTTCACGTACACGGTTAAGTGCATGGCGTGATTGAATAGGGACCCCTAATGTCGCTTCATTCGACAAAATGTCGAGTGACCAACAGATGGGGAACGTCTAGGTTACTATTGTTACCCCCATTCCCTGATGGAGGGAACGAGACGTTGTGTCCCCCTGGCCACAACGCTGTACCAAGCCACTGTAACGGCCGAACCTCATTCGCGGCTCCTGAATGGACAGACGCACGATTCCCTCCATTTATACCCATATGTCTGGGGGAGGGATATGCAAATTGGACTTTTCTCAAGTTCAGAGGTAACCGAGGCCTTCAAGAAAGACCCTAGTATCGCTTCATTCGACACAACGTCTCGTTCCCTCCATCAGGGAACAGGGGTTACAATAAATACAATATATATGTGTGTGTGTGTGTGTGTGTGTGTGTGCGACTGCCCTACATGACATCATAACAACAGTCTGGACCACTGGGCGGGTTCCGCAGGATTGGAAGGATGCCCTGGTGGTCCCTCTCTTTAAAAAGGGGGACCGCTCAGATTGTAATAACTATAGGGGCATCTCACTCCTCAGTGTGCCAGGAAAGGTCCTGGCAAGTATTATTCAACATCACCTTGCCAGGCACGCTGAGGAGAGACTTGCGGAGCCCCAGTGTGGTTTCAGGAAGGGGCGGTCTTGCACAGATGCCATTTTCTCTGTCCGCCTGCTACAGCAGAGGTGTAGGGAATTCCAGCAAGACCTACATCTCTGCTTTATTGATCTGGTCAAGGCCTATGATACCATCAGTAGGCCTGGGCTCTGGGTTGTTCTTCGTGCTGGAGTCCCAGACTCGCTGCTCAGCGATCATTAAGGACCTTCATGATGGCGAAGCGGCCCGGTAAAACTACGTGGTCGGGAGTCGGAGCCATTCCCTGTTCACCTTGGAGTGCGACAGGGATGTCCTCTGGCCCCCACATTATTTAATATCTATTTTGACCATGTGGTTCGTGAAGCCTTCGATGGCTGTACTAGAGGAATTTCCATCTGGTACAGATATAATGGGAGGTTGATCGATGCCCGGGTGCGGTCAAGGGATGGCTCCCTATTGGTCAACCACATTATGTATGCTGATGATCTGGTGATTGCTGCTCACTCAGAGGAGGAGTTGGAGGCGCTGCTGATGAACCTGGAGCTTGCCACTAAGAGATGGGGCCTGACCATCAGCCCAACCAAAACTAAGCACATTCCTGGGTATTATGTACCAACGGACACTACACCCCCACAGCTCCCAATTGGTGATGGGGCTGTTGTGGAGAGAGTGGAGTGTTTTCCATACCTGGGAAGTGTGCTTATGACCAGCTCCGGTTTGACAACAGAGGATCTGGAGCTGAGTGGACTTGCCGACGACTGGTACCAGCAGTGTCATGATCGGCCTCTTTGGAGGAGGCTTGTGAAGGATGCTGCTGGCCAGTTGGAGGCAGTCGCCCTCCAACAACAACGGAGGGCAAAGGAGCGACGCTCACAACAACGAGCAGAGCGCAGGGTGGCTAAAGCACAGCAAGTTGGCACAGTAGGGGGCACAGGTGGTGCATCAACCAGTCATCTCAGTCATTCGACCCATGTCACCGGTTGGATCTGTCCCGTGACCTCCTGCCAGCGGGCGTTCGACACTTCACGTGGCCTTAACGTGCACATAGCCTGGCACAAGCGTCGTGGTGATGTCACCGCCACTTAGTGGCGAATGGCGGTTGTTTGTTTTGTGTGTGTGTGCGTGAGTGTGTGCGTGCGTGCGTGCATGCGTGTGTGTGAAACATTTATGGGATTTTTAATTTCAGAACCCAGCTGTTGCACTCTATTACCTGTTATTCAATTTAACTCCATGAAGGGTTAACTCTCACTACCTTCTTCCCTTTCTGATTGAGTTTGAATCAAATTTATAAGCATTCTATAAGAGCAGCTGCCTGTTACATACACCAGTGAGGAAAGTGAAATGCTAATGTCACCAGAGTTATCAATGTAATTGCCTTTTTGGACTGAGATGCTTAAAATCATCACACACTGAGAAGAGTTTTGAAACCCATTGACATTGCTACGGCTGGATGAGATAGTACACTACTGAAGCAGTCTAATACATTATAATACATCATTAATTAGATGAATAATTAGATTAAAGTGATGAGGATGACAATGATGATGATAATGATGACGGATGATGATGTGTTATCATAAGGCATCAAATTATATTAAAGATACACCAGCACTTTCAGCAAAGTCTGAAGATGTACTTGCATTTCCTTGCATTTCTTGGTTCTTTGGCTCATTGTAGAAAGTTCTGGTGATTCCGTCAATGTTTTGGACCTCTGTTGAATGAGAGTTCTAGGCACGTTAGCAGATATGTGAAGGATAACATTACAGTAAAGTTTTGTGATTGTATCAAAGTCCCTAAATTAAGATGAGATGTCTTAGAATACACTTGAAAAGTTCATTTGTACATTTGAAGTTATGAGCATTAGTTTGTCCTGTTAAAGGGAAGAATCTTAACAGTTCAGATCCAGTCTGTTCAATTGCTGTCTTGAACAATGATGATAGTCATGTGATACAGTAAATGTCTCACTTTTAAGTGTTTGTGTGTTACTAAATGAATGAAACAAAGGGACTTCTTTTTAGCTTCTGTTTTCAGAATAATGATCACGATGTCTTAGGATCTCCTGATCAGTTTAGTTCAAGTGTTGCAAATTGGTTTATATCGAAGGACAAAAAGAGTGTGTCTTAGCGTTTCCTGGGGTATCCAGGGAGTGTGTTCTACTCTCTGTTATTGCCCATCAGCTCTGCCCTTAATGCGGTGGGGGTCGTCGCTAGAAGAGCAGTCTTCAAGGTATGCGAACAACCATTAATTTGAGTGTTTTCAAGAATGTGCTATCTGCACAAGTCTCTTTTGCTAGTTTTGTGGTTCATCTCAGACCTGGAGGCACCATCTTTAGCAGTCTCTTTGAAGAATTGCAGGCTTAAAAGGTTGGGTTTCCTCGATTCAAGTCATTTTGCATAACAATTGTTTGTTCTTCTTTACCAAATATACTACAAAGCTAATTGGGGATTTTAAGCAACAACAGCCAACGCGACGGCTACGGCAGGCAGAAGTAAACTGGTCAACCACCATTGCCAAGGAATGCAAACATCATTAAGCAACACCACAGAAGACAGCAGAACAATAATATGTAAATTTTTCAGTTACAAGAAAATGTCATTTAAAAAAGCAAGAGAAGGGTTGCTTTCAGCATTAAATGATAATCTACTGACAGAAGAAGAGCTTTTACTAATATGATTCTAATATGTCTAAAAACCTAGACTTACCATATAAAAAAAATACTCACCGTTCAATCTAGATGTCAATAGATTTGAGTTTTTTTTTAGATTCAACTTTACTGTCATTGTGCAGATTACAGGTACAGAGCCAAATAATTGCAGTTAGCATCTAACCAGAAGTGCAAATAGCAATTATATATAAAAAAAATATACAATAAAGATTTTTATGGAGTCCAAAGTTATGAGGTAGAGAAGCAGAGACCAGCTCAATGCAAATGTCTATTAATACAGTACAAGGTGGAAAGGAAGAAGTATAAACACTGAAGGTGCATTGTACAGAATAAGGTATAATATATGTAAATATATATATATATATATATATATATATATATATATATATATATATATATATATATATATATATATATATATATGCAAAGAAATGTGCGAGGGAATGTGCAAAAAAAAAAGAAATGAGACATACCAATCCTGGCAGATGTTCTTGGCATTCCCAGCGAGATAGTGTGTGAGCAGATAAGTGTTGTGGGAGGGGTGGAGGCACTGTGTATGTTTTTGAAAAGAATGACACAGTGACATGTTACAAAGGTTTGGTCACTGACAAGTACCTGTCTTGTGTATGTCCACGAACTACGTGGTTGACTAGAAATATGCTGCACATAATCATAGGATAACTCAGCGAAACGACAACATTCTAAACCCTGTTGCATTAAAAACATATGCTGACTGCATCCACCAAATGGGAGCCCTGTTAGACAACTGCTTTGTATTCATAGACAGCACTGTACAACCCATTGCCAGACCAGGAATAACACAGAGGGTTCAACATAATGGTCACAAGCAGGTGCATAGTCTAAAATATCAGGCAGTTTCCATTCCTAATGGATTAATTGCCCACCTGTATGGCTCTGTAGGTAGGTTTAAATTTCTTACCATATTTTAAAACATTGTTGTCCATTTGTCACCCTTAATACACGATTAATACTTACAATTAAAAAAAAATTTAACAGAGGGAAGGAATCACAACTTGTGTTTTGTCCCTCAATTTGTTCACATATTTTCTTTTATTATTAAGAGACAATTAAATAATGTATAAAAATAATGTATAAAATCACAATGAAATAAATACATATGTGTAAACAGTAAGAACTCTATTTCTTTGACATACTTTCAATGAGGGCAAGTAAAGCTTTAATCTGTATTTTTCTCAATTCCAACTCCTTTTCCCTTAGCTCCCTCTCAGCCTATCCTCTCTCTCTCTCTCTCTCTCTCTCTCAAAAACTCAATGGTGTCATTTCCACTTCTCCTTTCACATTTGTTGATTCTAAAATCCTCTCCCTTATCACTTAACCTCCTGGTGGTCTGACTGGCTTTCTCCATGGCCATCTACCTTGCTTCCTGTGCTTTGGTACAGTCTGCCTCTATCTTCCTCTATTTTCCTCTGCTAGCCTGTCTTTCTCTGTTATTTCTTCAGTGAGTTCATCAAGTTCTGTTGTTTCTGCAGATATCCACTTTTCTCTCATATTTATTATTTGTATTCTTGTATGTATCTGTGAAACTTTAAATTGAAGGTCTTTGTAGCAATTCAATGCTTCTGCAATGGCAGACCAAGATTTGCCCTTGTCAACACTTCCCTTCTTGTACCTATATGGTTCTGTTAATATAATTTCTCTACATAGAACACATTATGTCTCCCTGTCCACTCCATAGGGGCTCTTAACAACATGAAACATGGACTTGCTAGCTCGGTTATATACGTAGCCTTTAACTAACTGTCTTACTAGCTAACTTATTCAAAACCTATTCTAACCAGCTGTGGGTAATATGTAGCGTTTAGAGGAGAAGGTTTCGATATTTATTGTGATCGCTTCAAATCATCTATTGTAAGATTAATATAAACACTATCTGAGGTGTTGTTGTTGGCAACAGCTGACATATCTTTGAACAAACTATAAAGACAAAATAATTAGCCAGCAATTAACAAATCGCTACACAGAAACCTTTTAAAATGTATGGTAGAAACACATTACAGACACAACTTCAATACCAGATACCACAATACATAACATTTACTTACCAAATCTGTCAAGTAGTATCAACAACAGCAAATTAGGAATCAGGAAAACCTCTGTCAAGTAAGTCTATGGAATTGCATTATCCAACTTCAGGCAAACGGCCTCAGACAAAATGACTTTAGACATAAAGCTCTCAGAATGAGCAGAGAGTTGGTCACTAGGCACAATTGGTGCTAAAATGGCTGAGTTTGGTTGCTAGCTTGCTAAAGTAGCTGAGCTATCTCTAAATTTATAAATGCAGAAGTGTTGTTTCTATAAATGAATAACTAGCTAGCTAACATAATTGGTGTAAATTTAAACTGATGTTTGAATCTCATTAAATTTACTTGCAACAACAACTCAAAACAAGCCAAATTATAGTACTTTTTAGTCGCTAGGTAATTAGCACACAGCAGTCATAGTTACTGCCAACTGTTTATGTAGTGTCCTAAACTAGCGCTAGGGAATTACATTTTTTTAATTTCATATCCAAAAGATTGATTCATTGTTATCATAAACAATCAAAGACAGTAATACAGAACACAAAAATGTGTTTATTTTCTCTGCAATTCCAGAGACTTTTTCATCTGATGGCTGAAACCTGACTGATGGCTGAGGATGTAGTTTGTTTATCAAGTCTTACCTCCCTCAAACTCATCTCTCCTTTCTGCTTTCCTGTCCCTGCTTCATCCAAAGTATTTTCTGATGTCCAACTACAGGAGCCAATTATGTTTGAGTCAACATAAGATCATTGTTATTACTTAGAAACTTACTTTAGTTTCATCATGTTTTCATAGCCTACCTCAATTCTGACTTGCGTGCCGACACCTGGGTAGTGTCGCGTAAATTAGGACGTAAAGTTCACACTAAGGGCTTACTAGTTAGTTTGTAACTAAGTCAGTGCTTAATTTGGTTGCACCACCTGTTCTTAAGGCAAGACTTAACTAGTAGATCGTAAACTTTCCATAAAGTAATGCGTAGTCGCATAATGACATTTACCTGTTTTGTATTGTGGGTAAAAGTATAAGAAATACTGTAATATACCGTATTTGGAAGCCTCCTGTAAAAAATACTTTAACATACTGTAATGTCATACAGCAGTGTTTTACCCTACTGTAGACAGAGGCGCCAAATTGTCTGTAGCCTGTGTGAATGTGAGATTGAGGCTATGTTCACACACTTGTAGATTGGTCCTCTTGGTCCAGACCAAAAAATAAAATACATTAAGTCCTGGTTCGCTTACCGTTCACACTGGCTTTTTTAAAACAGGAACGAATGATACAAAACCAAAGGCATCAGGAAAAAGTAACAACTTGATTGGACAGCTTTAATGGTGTATATTTTTTGACGGAAATTGCCGAGCATCCAAAACAATGCTGGCTGCGGGGCGAACTGCGCTCGTTAAATTTATACATGTATATATGGTGGTATTTTTATCAGCTGAGAACAAACAAAGAGCTAATATAATGTGTAAATTAGTCAAAAGAGCACCAGGAAATCCTCCGTTGCACACACAAATGAAGATAAGCTGCAAGGACAGCTAATGGTGGTTCCGACGCCTGTACCGAACTGTAATGGGCAACATAGCTCCTGAACCATGCTTGAGGTCAGTATTAGACAAAATACTGCCTGTTTTTGGTCCGTGTGGACGTCTTTTGTCCATATTGTGTTCATATATCAATCGAACCGCACCAGAGTTCGTTTAGGAGCGAACCGAGGCCCACTTTTCATGTGGTCTTGGTCCGCTTTTTTTGGTGCGCACCAAGGTTCGGGTGAAAGCGCTCACAGTTGTTCAAATGAAGCATAGTTCATTTTAATTGAATCAAACCTGCAAAGAGTGAACACACCCTGAAACAGAGAAAGTGCGCCAAATTCTGAGAAGCAGCCGAGAAAAGTGAGAGACCAAACCTGGAGACCTTTACAAAACTGAGGTAAAGTTGCATTAATATTATAATAATGCGCTTCTGTCACCTAGCTATTTCCAGTTTTAGCAAAACTATTTTACGAAACCATTTCCTGCTGCAGGTTTTTGGTAACAATAGCTAGTCACTCTGTGGTAGTAAAATCTGAGGAAGCAGACATAGCTAATTTGTATGGCAAATAATTTTTAGTTTAACAGCAAACGGGGACTGATATTGTTTAATTTTTTTCTATTATTGTTTTTATTCTGTGGTATCCAAGGCACGTAGTTGCTTACTGTTGTTGAGAGGGGGATGACTTTAGCTTGCTGTT
This sequence comes from Xyrauchen texanus, assembly GCF_025860055.1. Classification (NCBI taxonomy): domain Eukaryota; kingdom Metazoa; phylum Chordata; class Actinopteri; order Cypriniformes; family Catostomidae; genus Xyrauchen; species Xyrauchen texanus. The sequence goes on along the minus strand of NC_068279.1, from coordinate 54,494,744 downwards.
ATCTTTCTAGTCCTGTTTAGACTGGGTGCTTGCACTTCAGATAGTGTGATAAGCTCCTTGAAGTTCTTCCCGTCATGCCGTGAAGTTAAATTAATTATTACAAAAACAGTCCTTTCCTCTTCACTAAGTCATGCCTCTGCGATCACTTCAATACCCTCACTGGTATCAATATTGAAAGTCGTCTGATTAAACCCCCCTGAGCAAGGGTCCAAAAATTGTGGACTTTTTAAAATGCCAACAGACTGAATGAAGTGAATGATTCTGTCAGAAGTAATGAAGATTTTACAGCCACTGCTACCATTCTTCTGTTGATGGCTCACTTTAAAGAGGAGACGACCTCTCTGTTCCTCTTGGCAGATGTGAGTAAAAGTTTTCATATACAAATAAAATGTATAATGTCACGATTAATATTGTTATTACTGTAGCATTACTCATGATGTTAACAACATTGCTTTTGTTCATGTATTTTGTAATTTCAGATCACTGCGACTCAGATGGACACTGAAGCGCAAATGTCTTTGCCCGACACCCCAAGGCTGATCATGCTTGGTAGTATTTGTTATTATTTCAAGTGATGGGGGCAGGGGGATAATAGTTCATTACATTTTTGTGATATCTAGGGAGTATTTAATAACACCTCTACCTCTGTGTATGTCTGGAAATACACTATTAGATTGCTCAAAATGGATGGTTTCCATTGAGGGGAGAGTGGTGTGTGTTTTGCTCTTCAGCTCATTGTTTGTAGGGCTGGGCGATAAAACAATATCGATATTTATCACGATAAATAAAATCCACGATATTGACAATAAGCTTTTGAGGAATTTTCTATATTTATGTGCTAAAACACAAGCAGTTCGGCTTTCTCAGGCTGCGTTTCCACTGGGGCGGACGAAATCCGCTCAAAGGCGCTCACAGCGCTAGGAGAGCTCGCTCCGCACCGCTGCCAATCCTATAATCCACTTTGCGAGCATGACGCTTGGCTTTTATAGGAATTAATTGAAAACGATCTCAGCTTCGCTCACAACGTGCCAGTGATAATGTAGGGTGAGACTGGATGAACTTGCTAATGCTAGCTACCTTGCTAACGATTAGGCTACGCCGGACACCCGATTGATTCCATCCGCACTGCAAGACTTCATGACAACGGTTGCGCCCTCTCATTGTCTCTAGTGAAGAGCGCGACAGAACAACAGTGATGTGGACAACAGCTCTGATCTTTCTGTGCTGTAATCTTGAATATTGTTCTCTAGCACAAACATGCATCATTTCTGCCCTGTCCCGCTCTGCACGTGTTGCCTCTTTTCCCTGCATGAGTGTAGACATGAAGCGCCGCATGAGTTAACGTGGTTTCAAAGCACTTTTTAGACCATAACGTTTTCCCCTTCTAAATGTATCTTTATTAATGGATAAGGAAAGACTAAAATGACTAGTTGGTAGACTAGTCTCTCACTTAATATACAAATGTTCTTTTCATTTAATTTTTTTTTTTTAAAAAGACACCCCTGAACCCACATTCAGCATCATTCCACAGTCACAAGGGCTTCTATGCCCCATACTTGGGTATCTGAATCTAAAAAATCAAAAAAATATTTCATTTTAATGTAAAAATATTCATACAAATACTGGACTGCTGTCACTATGCTTCAGAACAAACAGAGGATCTTTTAACATTCATTTTCAATTGATAAACTTTAAAATATTTTTATATTTTGGTAAAAGATCCCACAGACCCCCACTGTTTTGGCCGTCTCTGGACCCCCTGTGCAGTTTTGTAGAGCCTATTTTGACTGTTTAGAATAAATATTTTCTTCTTTTCTTCCGTGAACTTTTAAATAAAAAAGAAAGTGCAATGCGTAAATGTATTAGGCGATAAATATGGATATCGAACAATATGAAAAAGATTATTGTGATAACAATTTTGGCCATATCGCCCAGCTCTATTTCTATGTCTTTAACATAGAATATCAGGAGTCAGCTTTGGCCACCTTGGAGCTGATACAGAGGTGAGTGTTGAACTGCTGTTGATCCATCACATTTAGTATATGTTACAGTTACACTGCAGTTATATTTTCTGTTGTTATTTGTTTACTACTCTGATTTTATGTTTTTTTTCAGTTGCTGCCCGCTCACTTTGGAATGGACTCTCTAACCACATCAAATATGCCCCCACTCTCCCATCCATTAAAACAGCCCTCAAAACCCACCTCATCAGACTAGCTTTCCCCAAATAATCTCCCCTCATGTTGCTTTTACTTCCACACACTTTTAACTTTTTTTGTTTTTCTCTAATAAAATGTCTAATTATTTGTTTTGTTGTATAGATACGCAAAGTGGCTGAGTATTCAGAAAAGTGCTATATAAATCTGAGTTATTATTATTAATATATTCTGTGTTGGTTGTGCAGGTTCCTCGTTCGAATAAATCCATAAGGCTCCAAGTGCACAGCCAAAAGTGGAGTGAGCCGAAAGACCGGGAAGATGGTTCAGAGAAAGCCAACCCCAATAAACGTCCATGTTACCCGCTTCCTCAAGAACCTAAAGGACATTGATTGGAAGAAATTAAATATGTAAGTACACCTGATGAATACAGTCATCTTGAATTGTCAGTTGTCAGTTGCCTTTTTAGCCCAGGGTAATAGCAAATACACTCTTAATTCTTTCTATTTCTATGTTTGTCCAGAGCTGAGGATTGACCATCCACGATCGGGGTCCTCTTAGGGTTGCTAGCAGTGACAGGTATTTTTGGTTCAAGTCACTGCCTGTTCTCCTCGCTTTCTTAAACAGACAGGCACACATAGTTATTTGTAATTATTTTTGAAAAAATATTCCCTCTCTTCAATCTATTTCAATCTATGCTTGTCACTCTCTCTGCCCCGTCTCTCTCTGTCCTCCTCTCTCACTGACCTCCACTTTTACATTTTGAGATATTTTCAGGAATTAACAGTTATTGTGTATAACCATCTTATGCAAAAATTATATGTTAACAAATAAACACTGTATGTTACTATGCCCATATTGTTTTTCTTCTAAAGACAACACATGCTTGGCAGAACTGTAAAATACATGTCTATTTCAGGTTATTTTCATCACAGTATGTTAACAAACTTTTCCCTGTAAAATTACAGTAATACTGTAATTGTCAGTATATTACTGTAATTTTACAGGGAAAAGTTTTACAGTGTACGGTTGATGTTCAATCCTTGTCTGCTCGTGTAACTGTCAGCTGTAATAAATTATATCCCCATTAAAATACGATACGTATTAAAAGTACATTTGATAAATAGTATATTTGCCCTGTTTAAATAACAATATATAGGAACTGTATCTAAAATAAGTAAGGGGAGATAAATAAATGCTAATACAACAGTCTGGAAAAATAGACATTTATTCATTTTAAGATCATATATATTTAGTTTATGTTGACACTTCGCACTCTGAAAACTTCACCGTTTGTACAGTTTCACGCTGAAGAGCCGCAGGTAAGTTTCTCTTGTAAATGTAAATGAGTGTAAATACCAACATCATCATATATGTCGAAATGATTGATGGCTATCACACAAAACATGAGCACATTGATGTCATTAAACGAGTCTGCTTTTAATTCCAACCATTAGTCCTGTTCAGAGGCTTACGTAAATATTTAGTTCATACGTAGGGTTACGTTTTACCTAAGTTTAATTGTGCAACGCTCAAATATTTAGTAGTGAGTTAAAACTCAAACTTGAGATTTGACTGGGGCACAGAAGATTTATACTGGAGCACGTGACCCAGTAAAAGGGGTCTAGTGAAGCCCCACGTCGTCGCATTCACTGTTGTTACTTAAAGTGCCTATTTTTATGGTTTTAAGACCCAAGGCACTGGGGATACGGTAATATTTATCACATTTATAAGCACAGAATGAAAGATATTGTGTGGTTACATTGACTAATTGTGATTCTTTTTCAGCACAGACAGCATATGGGTGATTACTTAAAAATCATCCGTCAACAAGACACAACCACACTAATTGTATTAGCTCTAACAAGCTTTGTGGTGTTGTGAATTACAATGAAAGTCTTTAGGCTGGGGAATGGCTTATTGTAATGTTCCCTATGTGAGAAAATTTTGCATGTTTTTCTAACAATCCATTTAAAACATTTCTTGTTGAATTGGTATCAATGTTAATGAGGATCTGTAAGATCAGTTTTAATCAGGCCTCAATGGGCTAATCAGCATGTGTGTTTTGAATGAGTTTGGATCATTTAAGGGGAATTTGGCTCCAAGCTAGATAATGGGTATTTCACTGAAGCTGCTTCACATAGAGGAAAACTTTGAATGGCAGGGTTTCCACACTTTTGACCAATTTATAGAATAATTTTTAGGATTGGTCAATTGCAGTCACAGATACAGTCTTTAAAAGTAAACAACAATAATTAAAAAAAGTAAGAACTCTTTTTATTGAAAAAAGAGCTTTCTCTCACTCTTTCAATCACTCATTTGGTTTTCTTCAACTGATTTAATAAATGACACAAATTTCATCAGCAGTATTGAGTTTTGCTCCATTTGAACAATTCACAAGGCCTGTAGCACGACACCGTTTTCAGTGACTAACCAGGTAAGTTTGAGTTTAGTTTGAGCAAACTCTGGCTTTTCAGCTTCAAAAAGGCAGGTGTTTTTTTTTACCAGTGCTCATTCCATAGCAACTTACGCTACATGACTAATCTACTCCGGAGCTGGTATTATTCTAGGTTACAGATCGCAAACTGGTACTGAACTAACTAGCTGTGAGTACAACTGTGAGTGACAACTCTGACACGTTTCTCCCCTGTATAATAAAGCACACATCACAGGGAATGTCCATCCATCCATCGTCAACCGATTATCCTGTGTACAGGGTCGCGGGGGGCTGGAGCCTATCCCAGCTAACATTGGGCGAAAGGCGGGGGACACCCTGGACAGGTCGCCAGTCCATCGCAGTCACAGGGAATGTACTATATATATTTTATGAATCTAGAAATATATATTTAGATTTCATATATTAGACCAATGGTGCATATTAAGATATTATATTGTTTTATGTGAGAGATGTCTCCTGTGTGAATGACCCTTTAGAGTGAAATTCAGTAAATACTGTAAATGTCTATTCATACTGGATTCTACGGCAATTGGAATCAACATATTGCATTTGTATTGGCCTTTTCAGACCAGGGCAAATTCATATATATATTTTTTTTGTGTGTGTGTCGCTTGATTGCAAAGCATTAAAACAAAATGGAAAGATGTGTAAGGATGGACTAGATCAAAACGTGTAAAAACTGCCACATTCACACACCTGCAGATGTTTTGAGACCTGCGACTCGTACCTGCTTTGAATGTTCTCTTAAAATCACTGGTCTTATCTCCTCACCCAGTGAACATAGAGGGAGGACAGTGGTATGAGAGAACGAATGTTGAGATGACTGAAGATGCTTCAAACACGAGTCTTATTAAGCAGCTGTGGAGCCTTGGTAAGGGGCTTTTCTGCCAAGTGACAGCAATGCTGATATACAGGAATCACAGCACTCTTGCTGGTGTGATATTGCTTCAGTATATATTATTTTATATTAAGGGCAGTAGATTTAACATGTTAATTAAGTGTGATTAATAATATTAAAAATAATTTGTTAAAACAAATCATGCAAGTAATCATGCCCTCAGACCGTTATAAGGAATAGTTCAACCAGCAAAGCAATTCAAGCTTGAAATGAATCACCATTATATTTTTGTGAGTCCTAGACAGCAGGGGGCAGTAAGCGCAACCCCAGCTCTACATACAACAAACCACTTACTGACAGCAGAGAGCACAAAATGAGGACGTGTTCTTGCATTGAAATACAATTGTTCTAAGTTTCAAACTGCATTTAACTTGAGGTTAAGACGTGGAGGTTCCAGAGGTCTGGGTGCAGGTGCCAGAGCGTGCCCCGTCCCTGAGAAAGAAGGTCCTTCCTCAGGGGAATTCGCCAGGGAGGGGCTGTCGTGAGGAGTGTGAGGTCCGAGAACCAAGTCCGGGTGGGCCAGTAGCTCTGGCTAAGTGGGCCAAGTCTCACTGGGGGAAATGCGTACTTGCGCAGCCCCGTGGGCCAGCTGTGAGCCAAAGCATCTGCCCCGAGGGGAGCCTCTGTCCGGGCATACCAGAGCAGGCAGTGGGAGGTTTCTTGGAAGGCAAACAGGTCTACCTGGGCCTTGCCGAACCGGTCCCAAATCAGCTGGACCGACTGGGGGTGGAGCCTCCAGTCTCCGCCAGGCAAGCTTCGTCTTGACAGCGCGTCCACTATCACATTGAGGTTGCCGGGGATGTGAGTGGCGAGCAGTGACTTGAGTCACTGCTGACTCCAAAGGAGGAGACGACGGGCGAGCTGTGACATGTGGAGGGATTTATCTCCTCCGCCTTGGCGATTTATGTAGGCTAACACCGTGGTGCTGTCTGTCCTGACTAGGACGTGCTTGCCCCGAATTAACAGGGAAAACAGCCAGCAGCTCTAGGCAGTTGATGTGCCAACGCAGCGGGCCTCGGTTCCACCGGCCTGCGGCTGCGTGCCCATTGCACACAGCGCCCCAACCCAATTTGGAGGTGTCGGTTGTAACCAGAACGCGTTGGGACACCTGCTGCAAGGGTACTCCTGCCCGTAGAAAGCAGAGGTCTGTCCAGGGTTTGAAGGTTTGGCGGCAGGCAGTAGTAACTTTCACGTTGTGCGTGCTGTGGTGCCATGCTCATCTCGGGACTCGAGTCTGGAGCCAGTGCTGAAGTTGTCTCATATGCATCAACCCCAGCGGCGCGGCCGCCGCAGAGGATGCCATATGCCCCAGGAGCTGTTGGAATCGTTTTAGAGGGACCACGGCACCTGGCTTGAAGGAAGCGAGGCATTTCAGCACTGACTGAGCACGCTCGTTGGAGAGATGCTCTGGACCGGGGTGAGCTTGCTCTTTTCCCAGTTGACCTGAAGCCCCAAACGGCTGAGGTGCCTGAGCACCTGGTCTCTGTGCGCGCATAGTAACTCTCGCGAGGGGGCCAGGATGAGCCAGTCGTCGAGGTAATTGAGTATGCGTATGCCGGCTTCTCGGAGCGGGGCAAGAGCTGCCTCTGCGACTTTCTTGAAGACGCGAGGGGACAGAGACAGGCCGAAGGGGAGGACTTTGTACTGATACGCCTGGCCGTCGAACGCGAACCGTAGGAAGGGTCGATGTCGAGGGCGAATAGAGACGTGGAAGTACGCGTCCTTCAGGTGTACCGCTGCAAACCAATCTAGATGCCGGGCGCCAGATAGAATTTGTTTCTGGGTGAGCATTTTGAACGGGAGTTTGGACAAGGTCCGATTGAAAACTCGCAGGTCCAAGATCGGTCGTAAGCCTTTCAACGGTAATTATTCAAAATTAAATGAATGCCTAGTTTGAGAGATATTTGTGAATACAAATGTTCCCTTTTGTATAAATGTAACACAATTTGGGTGTCTATCCAAAAGAATGTGTACCAAATTAAACATTAAACATTGAACATGCTTTTGTGGATCAAGTGACGTGTGCATTCATTGACATGTTTTTGTGTCTATTCCGTTTTATTTCTTTGAATTTTGAGACTTTTTTTTTTAGCTGTTTTTACCATGGCCGACCCACACACACACAACTACCAATGAATAAGCCCTAAATTCATCCATAAGTGTGGGCACATCTACCCACCAATTTGGGAAAAATTCACAAATGCGTGTTATTAGCCTTGAACAAATGCCTTTTTACTTGTGTCTGTGTAATGTGTGCAGCTGTTTGTACAAATAGACATATTTGTGAATATAAATGTTACCTTTTGTACAAATAAATCAGAGTTTTTGTTCCTGTCTACACAATGGGAAATATCTGTTTGTGTAGTCAAAGCACGAGTACAGTTCTTAAATGCTGTAGTATCCAATAGGGCTGGGTGGAATGGTGATATATATATATATATATATATATATATATATATATATATATATATATATATATATATATATATATATATATATCGTGGTGATGGAATAATATCCATATGTTCAATACTTCACAAGGCCATTTGTGTTTAATTTGGAACATCTTCCTTTGGTTAGACACGCAAATTTAGTGTTACATTATACAAAAGGGAACATTTGTGTTCACAAATATGTCTCTATTTATACAAATCGGTGCACAATTAATTTAATTCAGAATTTCACAGACACAAGTTGAAAGGCATTTGTGTGTGGATAGTAAGATGCATGTATGACATTTTATCAAATTGATGGATGCGTTTAAGCATTTGTGAATAATTTCGATACTATTCGTTCCATAAAGTATTGCCTTCTACTTTTTGTATTGTATAATCAATTCTTTACTCGTCTGCCATAATAAGGCAATGCATTTTAATTATTTTAATTATATATGATTAATAAACATATAATAAATATAAAATTATTTACTGTGTTATATTTATTATATATATTATTTATATACAGTACATTATATATTTAACTATTTTTATTTTGAGGCGTTTTTCTGCAAATCTTGACATTTGCGATAAATGCTTATGAATTATCCTTTACACTTCTGAAGTCTTAATTAAGAGTGCATGACATTCAAGCGTCATTCGGGTGCATTCTTCCATATTTCTTGGGAAACTTTATTTTGATGATGTAATACATGTTGTCAGCTTGCCTTGCTGACATTAATGGATTTTTAGTCAAATACATGCTATTTTATCAACGTAAAAATGCACAATATCTATTATATTTCTTATACGTAATTATTAATAAAAAATAATAAAACATTCTCTATAGAAACCATGCTCTCCTGCACCATAAAAAGTTAAAAGTTCATGGCTCATCCCAAATCAGAAACTCGGGTATTTAAATGATCTCAGAGTTGTCCAGTCATTACGACTTGAGGGGCCATTTATGAGCAACTCTTAAGTAGGAATTTCATATTTAAGATAATTCTGATAGCATGTGAATGTAGCATAATTTAATTAGACAGCACATCATGTAATTAATTCTGTTAAAAAATAATAATTGTTTTACAGCTCTAATTAATTTCTATTATAATATATTTTATTATTATTCTGAGCTTATGATATTCTTTTTTTCCTATCCCTATACCTAATTTTCAAACAAACATGCAAAAGTACATGTTGAAGCATTATTTAGTATGCTTCCACTTGAGGGCAATTGGCTTCTCCACACAATACAAGTGATTTCAAGTTGATTTCAGGTCTTGCTGAGCGAGTTAGACATATCTGAAAACCCCAATAAGTGACCTGAGCTGTGAAAGAGTAACAGGTGAGCAATACAATGTTCCTCTATGTCATCATACCAATAAAACAATCCTCTTTCCAGAATACACAAAACTTCTTTCCATGACCACAATGAGGTAAACGTCCTCATTCCAATAGCCGTGTTTTTGTTTAACTCAGTACGCTGTTAATAGCTGTTTGACTTGTGTTGAAATGTGTGCCGTTGTCCTCGTCCCAGCAGCTGTCCCTCATCGAAGAAACAATAAAAAGTTTTTTCCTGCGGTGCCAGATTCCTCCATATCTGCCTTTCATCAATTACTGCTAATTAAAAAAGTGTCTGGGCAGGTTGAAACATGCCCTGCATGCCAACCGAATGAAAGTGGCCTTTCAACTATTTATGGATGTGACTCTGAAATCTGCTGCCCACTGAAACACGATCAACACATATGAAGTTACAGGCCAAACCCAGTAGCAGATGCTGTTAAATGAACTTTCAGTTTCCTTTGTGATTTTTGGAGCTACAAAGGTCTGATCACAATTCACTTGCATTGCATGAACCTACAGAGCTGAAATATTCTTCTATAAATCTTCATTTGTGTTCTGTCAGAAAGTCATGCACATCTGGGATGGCATGAGAGTGAGTAAATAATGAGAGAATATTCATTTTGGGGTGAACTAATCCTTTCAAAACTAATAGACATTAACTAAAAGCCACAGAAGTCCAATTTTCATTTGTACGAAATCAAATTTCAATGTAATGAAATATTTGCACATTTATTTGTGTATTAAATGATGATGATAATAATAATAATAATAATTTAATCACAATACATAGCTATTTCTGAATGGCCATCAATAGAGAAATGTGACAAACATAGTGAGGTCATATGATAATAAATTAACAATACTACTTTTTGAAAATGTTATCATAGAATATTTTTTCTATCAGGAAGACTTGCAGACTTGAGTGAGATTTAAGATTACATTTATTTGATGAATATAAAACAGAAAAGTAATGTCTCTCTTTGGTGTAGGCCCCGTCTGGCAGTCTGAAGAAGTTGTACTCGGAACCGTCATATCCTGCCGGAGATAAGAGCCAGGGGTGAGGAGCCTAACCCCATGTAGGACGGGGCTCAACTGGTGGTGGTGGGGTGTTGGAGGTTGCCGTGTTAGTACAATGAAACAGCAAGGTGATAGATTGTGAGCAGACTTATAAAGCAACGGCTTACATGTGATTGGCTGGGAATAACAGAGCAGATTGTGGGAACAGCTGCCAGTCTTCCCGCTAGAACTACGCTGTGCTTACGTTGACCGTTTCACTTTTTTTTATATACCTACAAACAGTAGGGAGTATACAGTGTATCTTCCGCACCACAGTGAAGTTTCCTGGTGCTGAAGCATCTCTTCCTTATGGTACAGCAGTGGATTGTGGCTGCAAATTAGAAGCTTCTCAATTATTACTTGAATACCTTAAAAATTCAGTATAAGGGGAAACCTGGTTTACAGAGAGAATGACAGTCTTGTTTAATTCACAGGATGTCACATTATTATGCTCCTAAAACACACACACACACACACACACACACACACACACACACACACACACACACAGTTGTGTTTCCATGTTTTATGGGGACTTTCCATAGACATAATGGTTTTTAGACTGTACAAACTTTATATTCTATCCCCTAAACCTAACCCTACCCCTAAACCTAACCCTCACAGAAAACTTTCTGCATTTTTACATTTTCAAAAAACATAATTTAGTATGATTTATAAGCTGTTTTCCTCATGGGGACCGACAAAATGTCCCCACAAGGTCAAAAATTTCGGGTTTTACTATCCTTATGGGGACATTTGGTCCCCACAAAGTGATAAATACACGCTCACACACACAGACACACACACACACACACACACACACACACACACACACACACACACACAACACTAGTGCATAAGTAATGACAAATGTAGTGTAGAGGTACCTGTAAAAAGCATCTGGTTCTGTAGTGTATAATTCAAAGTTTCCACCACAATTAATAATCCAGTGACTGACAGCTGCATCAGTGGGTCCCTGCAACACTCTTTAGTGGAGAGCAGGGCTAGTAGTCACACATTTAACTCCAGTGAATATTTCTCAGGTAGGTCTATTTTGAAAGCCAAATTATATACAGACAAAATATAGAAGATATTGAATATTTCCTCCATTATTGTCCAAGAAAAAAATATTTAACATACAAAATGCCCTAATTCATGATTTATTTCACAATGTAGCAAAGAATGGTCTATTTTAGTTAGATTAAAAGGAGGAATTATGTCATTTTGCTACAGTCCACATTACATATTTTATCATACTGTATATTACAGCATATACAGTATCAAACAATAAAGTCTGTTGTCCATTAAAGCATGTGGAACAAATGTAAAATGCATAGTATTTCATAGGTAACATATTTCATAGATCACTAATGTTGAATAAATGTTAGGGTACAACAGGTCTAAAGGCTCTGCGGGGTAAAAGGGTCTTTTGATTTTATTTTCTCCCAAAACACTAAATAGTAACAGCGAGACATTGTGTCGATGTAGTGACACTAGGGGTTCGATCTTGAGAGCCCCAATCACCTTTGCTTAAAATAGAAAAGGCCAATCAGAATTGGCAAGTGAATTTGCATGCCACTCTCCTCCCGGACATAAGGGTATAAAAGGAGACGGAGAGTTCCGGCCATGTCAGCAGCCGGTTCAGCGCCGTGGCAGGAGGGACACAATGTCTCGTTCCCTCCATCAGTGAACAGGTAACTCTACCAGTAAACCAGACATTCCCTGTCTGTCACTAAGTCGACATTGAGTCGATGTAGTGACACTAGGGGTCCTATATGAAACACTGCAGGCACTGAACCCTGTGACTTTGTACAGAAGAGTGGACATGGGCAAGCTGCTGCATACCTCGCAGTGAGTACTCGACCACCTTGTGACCATCCAACGAGATTAGATAAGGAGTCTCCCTAGTCCCGTTAAAGGGGGGGGGGGGGCACTTACCCAAGGAGGCTACAGCGGTGGCCTTTCCTTATATTTTCTGTTAAGCAATTTTCAGCCGAGCACCTTCTAGAATAATGCTGGGAAGTACTCTTCCCTCTCCAGGAGGGAGGGCACTACGGAGAACACCTCCTACCTGAGGGAGGTTAACGTGGAGAATATCTCACATGGACTTACCAATGGGGAAGTTCACAAATGAATGATACCACCGGTAGGACCCTATATACAGAGAGGGCACATAGCAACAGTGGCCAAAGCAGAGCAAGTCTCTGATGAGGGGAAACACAGGGTTAACCAGAGGAGAAACCTGAACAGTGGAAATGCGTCACACGGAATTACCCAGATGGGAATCACCACGTATGGAGCACTGAGCCCAAGTACATGGGCTCACCTGAAAAGGGGCATACCACAAGTACTGGGCCTGGTGCCGTAACTCCTCCGCAGAGTTTGTACCCGAACAGTGCTTAAGAATTAAAGGGGCTTCCGGGGTTCACTGGATGTGGCTAACTGTTGTGAACAAAAGAGGCACATTATCACTTTTGAAAGTGGGAAAGGGGAAAGGCGCAATGCAAGCGTTTCACCCAACTGGCTGCCCGGCCTACCTGTTGTTACCGTGTAACACTCGGGTCGAAACCTGCTCTATGTGTAGGTTGTAAAACCTTGCAAAGGTATTGGGTGTAGCCCCAAGAGGCCCCCCTTGCCAGTGCCCAGGAAGACGCAACACCTCTAGTGGAGTGTGCACAGACTCCCAAGGGGCACGGCAAATCCTGAGATTGGTATGCAAAGAAAATTGCATCCATAATCCAATGGGCCAGTCTCTGATTGGAGACAGCTTTCCCCTTATGCTGCCTTCTAAAACAGTCAAAGAGCTGCTCCGAGTGTCAAAAGAGCTGCTCCGAGCATCTAAATCTCTGCGTGCAGTCCAGATAGATGCGCAGGGCATGAACTGGACACAGCAACGACAAGGCTGGGTCTTCCTCCCCAGAAGGGAGCACTTGCAGGTTCACTACCTGGTATTTTGGGCACGTAACCATGCTGCGGTCTCAATATCATGTGAGAGTGTGCCGGCCCGAACTCCAGGCATTCGCTGCTGACAGAGAGTGCCTACAGGTCCCCCACCCTCTTGATGAAAGTGAGCGCCACCAGGAGGGCCATCTTCAGAGATAAAGTGCTGAGCTCAGTCTGCTCCAGGGGCTCAAAGGGGGCTCTCTGTAGGGCAGGTAGGACCACAGAGAGATCCCAAGAGGGAATCAGGCACAGTCTAGGAGGATTAAACCTCGTCGCGCCCTTGAGGAACCTGTTGATCTGGTTGCGTTGTCGTGAGGGTCTCCCGTCCAGAGTATCGTGGCATGCTGCTATGGCAGCCACGTACACTTTCAGGGTAGAGGGAGACAACCATCTCTCCAGCCCTTCCCGAAGGACAGACAATACAGACTCGATGGTGTATCTCTGTGGGTCTTCCATACGGGAAGAACACCAGTTTGTGATGAGACGCTACATCTTCCGCATCCCTTCCAGCAGCTATACGTGGAGATTCCAGAGGTCTGGCCATGGGTACTGTAGGGCATGCCCTGCCCCTCAGTGAGAAGGTCCTGCCTTAGGGGAATGTGCCAGGGAGGTGCTACTGCCAGGAGCATCAGGGCCAGTACGGCGCAATGAATAGGGCTTGCTGTTCATCCTCCCTGACTTTGCACAGAGTCTGTGCACTGAGGCTCACAGGAAGAAACGCATACTTGCATAGCCCTCGAGGCCAGCTGTGCACCAATGCATCCGTGCCGAGGGGGGCCTCAGACAGGTTGTACCAAAGGGGACAGTAAGAGGACTCTTGGGAGGCAAACAGGTCTACCTGCGCCTTCCCGAATCTCTCCCAAATCAGCTGGACTACATGGCTCCTGCAGCGTAAACATAGGTGAAAGGGGAAAAACACACATGCGTTCGGCTCTGAAGAAAAAATCTAAATGAGTGACGCTTGCCATCTCATTTATACCTGTATGTCCGGGGCAGAGAGTGGCATGCAAATTCCATTCGGAAGTTCTCATTGGCCTTTTCTATTTTAAGCAAAGGTAATTGGGGCTCTCAAGATCGAACTCCTAGTGTCACTATATCGACACAACATCGAGTGAGTGACAGACAGGGAACCTCCCATAGCACTTTCATGGACACCTGTTTGTTACTAAACACTGCAAAATTTTCCCGATCCATAACATCACTGCATGCAATGTCTAAAGGTTGATTTTGTGGCAGTTTGATGTAATATTTAATACTTTTGAAAATATTGCAAATTTATGTAGCTGTGCATGGTATTGTAGCAATATATTTAGCAATTGCTGACTGTTCCTCTTTTCTTTCTTCCAATTTATGATGTTCCATATTCCGTGAAACATACTTATTTTTGTGAGTTAAATAAGTCATACTTGTTTTCGTGAGGTGAACAGGGTCAGCCATATGGCAGAACGTCTGGGGCATCTGTATATGGTCCTGTTCCTGTATCACTCCGTTGTACCCAGTTTCTCCCCCTTGATCCTTGTTGTCACTTTTCTATTGGCTGTTCTTTGTCTCTTTGTCTTATGAAGAATATAAATAACATGCTTGCTGTAATAAACATTAAGTAGATTGAATATAGACACTGTGTGTGCTGTCGTTCCTTCTGCTTCCTTCACAAAGTCTTCAGAGACTCAGACTCACGACTGCACCTCACTGGGCATAAACATAGAAAGATGGGACCGGGGAATTGGAGATCGCAAATAGATCAAATATTTTCCTAACAGTTCTGGGGGCTTCGTCCGGGATATCCCACAAACAGGTAAAGTCAATTTTTGACAACTTTATGTTGGCCTGTTTGTTGGGTTATCTCTGAACTATAGTGTGTGCATTTGGTGGACTCCCTTTAAGGGAACGCTCATAGCTCTGCCAGGCTGCAGAAAGGGAACTGATCATTCCAATCTTGACCAAGTGCACAATAAATTGGATATAAATCGTTGTTTTGAAAAAAAAAAAATATATATATATATATATATATATATATATATATATATATATATATATATATATATATATATAACAAACAGTGCTTCTAAGTGTCCAGCAGGCGTTAGAACTATGTGTTTGAAGAACTGTGTGATTGAAAAACTTTTACTGTGTGTTTGAAGAAATATTGATACCGTATAAACAAGAATTTCTACAACTTTTGAACAGGAATGGGGGAAAAATTAAGTCGTCCCCTGCCAGGGGAATTACCAAAGGCTTTTATGTTCAGAAATAATCAAGGGTATAATACTGAACCATACATTAGTAATCTGCCTGGATGGTCAGAAGGGAAAACCCAACTTGACCCATATCCTAGGGGTGGGTCCTTTGCAGATAACTTCATGAGGGAGGCAAAGAGTATGATTAAAGGAGATTGGGGAGACCCACAATGGGATTATAAATATATTTATTTTCAATTTTGTTTAAGGTGATATACTGTATACATACATTGCGATGATCACAATGTATGAATGATCAAAGAAGCCATTCGAGAGAATCGCTGATGCGCCGCCAATGTCAGCGAGATATCTAGAATTTTAAATATCCCAAGGGGTTCCAAATCGTGCAATGTGAAATATGTTTTGACTGAATACAACTGCAGCGTTGACCTACAGCCGACGAGAGAGCAAGAAACGGGGCATAGGAAGTTTCAGTGGGACGAATCCTGATGTACAGAACATCAACTAGCGGCTGCGGTATCAAGAAAGTCTCATTGGACCGAAGAAATGGAGGAAAGATTAGTGGAAAATTGGCTGGAGCACCAGTGCCTATTTGATGTTTCATCTGAACTGTAGCACAACCGGGTGGAGAAAGAGAAGAGTTGGAGAGAAATTGCCAATTCTCTTGGACAGTCAAGTAAGCAAATATGTCGATTTTTCAGTAGGAGGCACTTTTTCATATTGTAACCAATAAAATATATGATGCCTTAAGGCAATTAAAAACATACAGTACACATCTTAAATGCATAACATATGATCATGCATTTGTTTTCGTATCTCGTATCACCTTGCGTGTACTCTGTTAATTTGGAGTTCAGGCAGAGTCGTTTGGGATTTGTCAATAGTGAAATGTTTTGTAATATGTTCACCCCTGTCGCCAATTCCTCGTACAATTTGAAGACAGACAGTTGTGTAATATGAATGGTACCACGATCTGACGTCTTTCTTGTAGTGTGTAGGAGGCATTAAGTGTCAAAAAATTCTTAGCAAAGAGTAGGAGCCTTTTATAAAGGTGCTAACAGCAACTTTCAGCAAAGTCTAAGACTGATTCTTAAGTGCTGACTGAGGTGACAGGTAAGTGTTGTGAAATAAGGACTACAGTGACCGCCCTCAAACACTGAATCAGCCAATAGTGAGCCTGCAAGGTTAATATGTCCCAGCTGGTCTGACACATTCACTCATTCATTCATGATTCCATAAAAACACATTATAAAACAATGTTTAGATAATAGGTTATTTTCTGTTTATTAATTATTTGATTAATCAAATGAGAAAGCCAAAATGAATTTCCTGTATTATAAACATTATTCCACATATTGCCAAATGTTGTCCTCACACTATGTGTAAACTGATGTCAACAAAAAATCAAAATGCTAAATCTTGCAATATACTCACATATGCTTTTCATGTTATCAAATCAAAAATTCTCGGCAGTTTTAATGTAGATGGAAAATTTAAATCACACAATGATATAATAAAGCAAACTGTTGTAATCCCATTACAGCTACATGTATGATTTCTGTTAAATATGGTTCCAAAATATGGGGAAATTTGACATTCAACATATCAGCAATATTTATGAGCAGGTTGAGCAGCATTGGCGCACTCCATGAAGTAAGCCTATTTTGTATTGTTTTGGCCTATTTTAAGTAATAATGACTCACTTGCTGTTTTGGATAAGTTGTTTTGCAATATGGAAATGTAAACTTGCATAACTTTGACTTTATAATATTTACAAATATGAATAAATCAGTCAAATGTAAGTTATGAGCTTGGGTTAAACATCTCTCAAGCACATCAAAATGCAGAAGGAATCTGAATCTGAAACCCCACACAAAACTATTGAGTTTATTAATTGTTTTATATAGTGTTTGTGTTAGGGCTCTATAGATGCAGCTCTGTACCATTTATTAAATGTCTTTTTTCCCATAGAAACACATTTTCACTACTGTAAATTGGTGTCATTGACGGAGGTTGCAGTGCTAGTGCAAAGATATTCAACCAGTTATAATTGAATTCATTGTTGATTATTTTCATCATTGATTTTTATAATTGAAGTGATATTTAGATTGTATTAATTAGTTGTTGCGGCCCTCTGAAAGTGTAGATATGTAGCCCATCGCATTTTCAAATGCTTAATTCAAACAATGTGTTTCAATGTATTTGTTAAATGAAAAAATGTGCTGCAATTAAAAAAAATATATTGATGGATTTCATTTCACTCAAATACAAAAGTCATTTGCTCAAATTCCACTTTCATAACTCCAACACATTGTTCTTTGTTGTGGACTGTGTTGTCTCACAGTCATTGTGCTACACCTAACTAGGTTAGGATACCTCTGTTAAACAATATAGGACCTGAGACCGAGTCTTAACACTTATGAACCTTTATGAATCGCACTTATTCTTAAGTTTAGTATTAAGAGTAAAATTACATCATTCTTAGAAAAATCTTATACATACGGCCCCAGAAAAAAGCTCATTTTCCTTAAGGTGTGCCTTTAGCACCATTGTATCCTACATGTCTATGATTTAAAATGCATTTGTAAATGGATTAATAGTCATTAATAAACCAATTAATAAACTCTTTACAAAGGGAATATTAAGGTGAAGAGTTACCAAAATAATATTAATTTAAGTATATCAGACTTTTTACTTTAAACCTTCCAGTTACTAAGATATAGCCCTGGTTTCTCCTACAGTGTATAACTACACACTCTACATCCAAAAGACATAAATTAATCTGAAAGAACCGGTGGGACTGTTATCCAATCCCGGTTCATCAGTGACCTGCATTGACTCTGTGGTTAAATAAATATTCTGTGCATCAGTGAAGCAGAATTAATGAGAATGTGTCTTTGGCTTGAGTTATGTTTCAGCTCATGAAGCTGGCAAGCAAGTGGTAGATGGTGTAGTGCATCGGGCACAGGAGGATGCCAACCCCTTTCAACATTTGTTACTTCTGTTGTCAGACACATTATTTACGAATAACAATTTCAATTTGAATCATTCCACTTTAATACACAACAACTTACATTAGCTAAATGAAATAGAAAAAAGAAAGACAGAAAGTTAGTGAAACAGTCAGCATTACTATTTTCTTTTTTTTAATACTCCAACTGTTATTTATGTTATTATATAAAAACAGAAGGATTCTATAGACAAGAAGCAAAACTGTTGTGGTCAGTTAAGCCCAGAAAACAACATTACAGCCAAAAAATGACACTTTGCTGAAAACCCAATGTATCGTCCAATTCAAGCACAGAATTAGTACAGAGCTCTACAGCAGCATCTTCTCTCAGCCGAGACTGAGGTGTCTGTCAGGACAGAAGTGAAGATAGATGAAGCCAAACACAGCCAGGCCTTAAAAAAAAAACCCTGCGGCTTTCAGTGAGGAAGTTTAAAATGAAAATATGCTTTCTTATCTCAACATATTGACTCAAAACACAGCCACCGAAAAAGACATAGTGCCTCACAGTCATGATGATAAATGTCTTTGTAACAAAATTACTGTACAGTTTACAGTATATAAGATACAAGATGATGTGCTATATTGTGAAATAGTCATGAAATAGGTAAAGGACATTGAAAGAGGAGTTCAAACAAGACGTGTTGTTACTTTTCATAGGATGTTTGTTAGTGTATTTTTGTGTAAGTGTATCAGAGATTATGGCGACTTCTATTAAAATGAATGGAAGAAATTGGAATGCTTAACCAAGGAGCTCTGAGCGCCCAACGGTCAACGGATGTAGATAGGAAATCCTTTTAGATGCAGACATCACCTGTCAATCAACTCTAGAATGCATATGTGCATTAGTAATACAAGCCGGGAAAATTGCTTTTTTTTGTTGTAATATGCGTTAAAGCACAATTTATGATACCCGCACTCACAATTTACTCTGAGTATTATCTTATTGTTAAACTGAAATGTTCAACAAACAAACTGTTTTTGAGATTTTGGTCTTTCTCCATTCAAGCAGATAGGATCTGCACTGGCCTGACTGGAATTAGCCTCCCGAGAGCGTTACAAAGATGGCCGACAGTGGACTGACTTGCTAGAAAGACTTTGAGGGGTATGCAACTAAATAAAAAATGGAAAATGCAAATATGGCTGACTTAGGAACACTGCGTGTCATTTGA
This sequence comes from Xyrauchen texanus, assembly GCF_025860055.1. NCBI lineage: Eukaryota > Metazoa > Chordata > Actinopteri > Cypriniformes > Catostomidae > Xyrauchen > Xyrauchen texanus. Next base: position 54,475,074 of record NC_068279.1, on the reverse strand, counting down.
GCCTGTATGCCCCCAAAATCCAAAGAGCTCATGATTTTAATCCAAACTATTTAAATCTTATAAGCAAAATACAAATTTTTTCATATTTATTGACCAGTAAGTCACAACAACATGATCACAAGGGAAGTTAGCATGTTGCTAACTGACTGTTCCAGTACCCCGGCATAGGCCGCATCATGGCGAGTTGCTAACAAGCGCCATCTCCCTTTAGACATTTTTCCATTGGTTTGAATATGTTTACATTGTGTGGTACAACCAGAAGTATATTGCATCATTCATGTGGAAGACCTGGGTTCTCATACTGTCATGTTTATGCATTTTGTTCATGTTTTGTGTTCATGTCTTCTTTTATTTTGAAAGTTGAATTCCTGTTTCATTGCCATGTAATCTGTTCCCTCATGTGATTCTCTCTTGCTCCATTTGTTTGGTTCTCATTGGTTTGTGTTATCAGTTCTGTTATGCCTTTGGTTCATGTTTCATTGTCTTATTATTAGTTCAGTCTTGTGATTGGTTGTCTTGTTTACTTGTTACCTATGTCTGTATTTAGCCCTGATGTTTACCATTTTTCTGGGTCAGGTATTGTAGCGTTGTGTCAAGTCAAGTCAAGTTTAGTCAAGTATAGTCAAGTTCATTTTTATGTTTTGTTATGTTTCACATTTGGACGCCACTGTAAATAAACTGCACTTGGGTTCATATTGAAACCAGGAAGTAATTGTATTTGCATGAGTGACGACCACGATTCAGAGGTTCCATTTTCCCAAAGATAACATTTTTACTCCACTGACAGTTAGGTTTATGGTTGAAAAATACATTCCTCTTCATTGTATTGCATCCTTTTCAGCTAAAAACTATTCTTAACACATTTTTGGCACTTATCTGTAGACATTTCTCCTGAAAACTGGAGCTCCTACTTGCCCTTACATTTATAAAAATGTTCTGCTTTGACCACTGGGGCAGAACTTTTAGTTTGTAAGTACAGACCAAGTTTAACTCAAGAAAAGTCAAGCTACTGTTTTTGAATTCACTGTGAGATCAGTCTGGTATGGAAATATAAACACTTGGCATAATAAGTGCAATTTAAACTGTTGGTGTCGCTAGATTTGCCACAAGGAATGTTCAGACTAACCCTTATTAGTGTGCCTAATTTTACAAGTTTTTATCATACAGGTCTATGGGCTTCCATAGACTACCATTCAGAGGAAGAAGAATAATCAATAGAAGAACACTAAAAGATACAAAAGGTGCTTTGATACTTCAGTGCTTGGCGTAAATGTCAAAAGCAGTGTTGCTTTAGATATTTTCCTGGAAAAACATGAAGATATTCATGATTTGCAGCGTGCACATTCATTGATATTTTTCAAACTGATTGTACTAGATTAACAAGTTAAATTGACAGTCCTAAAACAGAGTAAACTGGTGCTGTCAAAAGCATAAAGGTCATACAATATTCCACTAGAAAAGCCAAGAGCAAGAGTGCCATTCTTTCATTTCACATTCGAATTCTTCATAATGACAGTAAAACATGTTCCTTCAGCCGCCATTGAAAAAAAAAAAAAAAAAAGTGTAAGGATTCTCCACAGTATAAAGACGCCAGAGATACAGGCTGTATATCTTTCACCATGCATAGGAGATGTGCTTAACAAATTAGTCAACATTGATTCTTTACGACCTGTGCCGCTGCAATAATAAATGTAAGTAATAATTTTAAATGGATGTGAGGCTGTGGGCCGTGCCCTGCGCTAGAAGCGCTTTAAAAAGCCTGTCCACTTTTATCTCATGTAATCCCCTCTCTCTGTTTGCAAACCAAATATAATTGCACTGTATTTTGTGCATTTAATTATGTTTCTGTTGCTCCTTACAAGACCTTGCAGCATTCAAGAAACACTGTTCAAAGAAACATATTTGAGTATTATATATTCTGTGGTTTCAGAGCCATCCATCCATCCATCCATCCATCGTCAACCGCTTATCCTGTGTACAGGGTCGCGGGGGGCTGGAGCCTATCCCAGCTAACATTGGGCAAAAGGCGGGGGACACCCTGGACAGGTCGCCAGTCCATCGCAGGGTTTCAGAGCCACAATAGTTTAATCCAATGTTTGTTTCAGTGTTTGCTGCTTGAAGTAATATGTCCGATGTGTTTGCAAATTTACATGAGCATATGTGTGATGTTATTGTCAGACTAAGTAGGGGCACATAATTGAGTATGAAAGTTTTGTTTTCAACTGGTGATTTTATTATTTATTTACCAATTAATACTTATTATATACTTCAAAGTGAATAGTAATAATACAAAAAAAAACAAAAAAAAAACATAGCAAATAATTTAGTTTTTTTGTGTGTGTTTGAAGATAAATGTAACATTTATTAATGAGTATTTCATTATTCATATAGCAATAGTTTATTTATATATATACTGTATATATATATATATATATATATATATATATATATATATATATAGAGAGAGAGAGAGAGAGAGAGAGAGAGAGAGAGAGAGGTTTTAAAGAAATGAAGTTGAAAAATGTATTTTTGTTATAATCAATATTATACCACAAATTCTGTCGATTGAGCTTAACTTGTATTTAACCTTAAACAATCTTACACAACTAAACTTGTTTTGCACCTAACAATACCACTTATCTACAAGATCCTTTCCTTGTTTGGGACTCATTTCACTCATTAATCCATGTTTGTTCATCGCTCTCCCATGTAGTCAACATATAAGGCAATCCTGCCCGGCAGCAGCAGCAATTTATCTCCTGCAGTGTAATGTATGCTTTATTGCACAGTCAGTTGATGGTAAATTTATAATTTTGTTAATTTATATGAATCAAAAATACATGGTTAATTAGTGGTACTACTTTTATAACATTAGCATATTAGTCATGATAAGGGTAACATATTTTGTGTCATTACCAGTATTTGGGCTATATATACATACTGTATTTCTATAATAGCAAAAGACATTTACTAGAGACCTTGTGAATGTGTAATGTAACAATCAAACTGCACTCTAAAACGTTTTTCAAGTCAAGCAAACAATGATAATTGGAGTTCTGACATGCAACTGTCAAAATGAACAAGCACTGTTCAAACTGTTGTTGGCGGCAATTTATTTAAGAGTTTTCTGCTTATTTAAAAGTTGATAAATTAGTCCCTGAAATAGGAATCCATACTTCACTTCCTATTGAAGAGCGCATAATATACAGCCAGATAAATTATTGATTAGTCTCCATGGAGGAACCACCGGCTGCATTAATCTTGCATATGACTGCACTCCTGAACAGCTTCAACAAGTCAAACTTAGGTAGAAGGGAGATCTTGGAAGATCCTTTGACCTAATACATATGAAATATTGTATTTCAACATGACCGTGAAACACTAAGTAGATTGAACCCTAAACCTTTGTGACCATGAACACATCGCTGTTAGAAGCAGAGTAGTACACATCACACAGGTAACATACCTCATTTCATATTTTTAAACAAACCAGTAGAGTTACCCAACAGAGAAATATGTGCTGGATTGGTCTAGCTTGGTCACAAATACCACAAAAACAGACAAGAACATTTTTAAATAAGGACATTTATTTATTTAACTGTGACATTATTTTTATGACAATTTAATCTTCTCCCACAAATGTTCATTACCACCATGCAACCAAAAAAAAACACATTTATATTAGCGTTGTTGATTGAAAATGTTAATTCAGTGCTATTACATATCAATCAATAAATAACTAGTTAGATCAATCAATAAATCATGCACATGGAGCGTAATTAGAAATGTTCCTAATTGGATTTAGATTTTTATTGATGTTGGATTATACATGCAGAAGAATTGAAATGACATGATTTGAATCTAGAATTTACCCTTTAAATCCTGGAATTCCTCTGCATCATAATGTAACGGACCAAGCCTCAACTTCCTACTGAAGGCCTGTCTTTGGGCAATAAAATGGTCAAGACACTCTAAACAACCTAATTTAAAAGGCCAGAAAGGCCCCTCTGCATGATCTCCTGAATTTCCACACAGAGTTAAAGCAGACTTTTCCTTGAAAGGTTTCCAAAAGACCATCAGATTTGCACGACTCAAATACCGACATTTCTTCTTAATCCAGGAACGTTTTACACAAAGTCACAGTACTTCACGATTTAGCATTCTAAAATGTACAGAATGCATTTAAATCCACAATTTATACAAGACCTAGATGTGCTAGATAATTCTGAAATTTTCTTTGAACTGTGGTAACTTGTATAACTGACAAATGAATGATTATAGCCTGATGTACCTCTTTACAATGTGTGTAATGTTTTATCCATGTGGTATAACCAAGAATTAACCAGTATGATTTGTAACCAGGTATTTTCATGTTTTATTACCTACACATACAAATATTAATGAAAGAATGTCAAATTTGGTAAGTAAACGCTTGCTTAGTTACATGGAGGAAGCTGATGACAACTAATATCATGTCTCTTGTACCATTCTCAAGATATAAAAGTTCAGGATTAAATATGTACTATTTTTGAGCTGTATATTTTTAAGATAAATCAAAGTAGGTTGATTGTCGGAAAAGACAGCCCAGTTGAAAAACGCTACATTTGCAATGGAGAGAGAACGTTTACGGGCAGCTGTCCATCCTATGTGTGTGTTTGTGTCTTTTCCTCGTTAAACTATTATTTATATTTTCAAGCCGGTTCTCGCCTCCTCCTTTCCATTGAACTCCCTTACACTGGTGCCGAAGGCCCTGGAAGGAGGAGGGATACGCCATAGTGGAGTTCTCGTCGCTACCATCCACCCCAACAGAACAGCCTCCGCGGCTGTCATCAATGGGATGGAGGAGCTCGGCCATCTGGAAGTGGAGGAATTGGCCGCTGAGCTTGAGGGGAGAAGGAGCTCCTAGCCAACTGCCTGGAGTCGTCAGGGCTGATGCCAGGGGCGGAGGAGACCCATACCAGCCGCTGAAACATGACAGGGTCTGAGACTGCGAGCGGGTGGGGCTCACTGTCAACTGCCTGGTGTGAGAGAACTGCAGCCAGGGGCAGGGGAGATCCCTTCTCTTCCTCGAGAACACGGCGGGGCGTTCTGTCTGCCAGGGGCTGTAGGACAGCCTCCGATCCGCCCGGGAAGGCATGGCTGTCGTCCACTAGAGGGTGGAGGAGTGGCCGAGGACAAACTACGCTGTATCAGAGAACCGGCTTGACAATATAATTAATAGTTTAATAAAGAAATAAACTAAAAGACACAAACACACACATAGGACGGACAGCTGCCCGTAAACGTTCTCTCTCACTGTCACACCACACAGTCAGCCTTTTATCCCTCTCGGAGGCTTGATTAGCCTGATAAGGGACCGGGTGTGTAAAATCACGACCCGGCGCCACCCTCCGCCCTGTCACAGTCCTCTTTAAGAAAACAGCTAATTTGAGGCTTTTTTGTTGAAAGCTGCATTCTGAAACATCATGTGAATGTGGTTTCCTTACACCTTTTGAAGGATTAAGAGAAAGTGGTTTATGTGTCCATGTAAACGCATATGTGGTGTTCCTAAGAGTTTTTAAAAAGTGTGCATGAGTATATGTGCTCATAAATATACATAAAACTGTGATAAAACCATATTCAGTGTGATATGTAAGACAAGGTTGCTGAATATTTCAGAAACTTGACTTGTTTGGTTAAAATAACTGCATATAATGCATATGTGACCAGCATCTGCTGAATAAGAAGATCCGATTCATACTCTGCAGTTGACTGCACAATGACTAATTGTATTCTCATTAGCATAAGTTATATTTGTAGCAGCAGCTAGTTTTGGTTGTGCTTGAGAGAGAGAGATTTCACAGAAGACTGAATGTCAACATAAGTGGTAAAAACAAGCAGCTAGTCAGAGAAATATGGTGCTAATTATCATGAGTAATTACATTTGGAGGAAACAAACTTAATGCCTCAGAGTGTGAAATGGAAAGAAAAACACTCATAAGACACTAGAAAAGGAAAGCCACTTTCTCTCTGACAGTTCTGGTAAGCTGTGACCTGCCTACCTAGACAGTGTTTCAAAATGTCATAGATGCACTCCCAATGTAAAAGCTATTCCAAACGGTAGGCAGCATAAATATTTTACCTTCTAAGATACCTTCTTTTGGCTAAAGGCAAGCTTCTTTTTCTAAGGCAAGCATGAGGTCAGTGAAAGAAAAGAAAAAACCCTCCAAGATGGCAGACGAAGTGAGTATATGTTGATTATAAATATAGACTACATAATATTGCATTCACTTCCCAAAAGTGTCAATAAAATATTTCAATGTAATTCAAATTGATAATTGTATCTAATATTTGTGTGCTTTGTCTGTTTTATAATTATATATTTAGTGATGCACCGGAATGGCATCCGGTGGACTTTCTCTGGTGCCTTCCTAGGGTAAGATGGTGCCCCCTTAGGGAGTTGGTGCCCTACGTAGACTGCGTAGTATGCGTGTAGGGAGCTGCGGTACTGCTTTGAAGTATTTCCACACCGCTGACATCGGCCTTTGCTGGGTAGCACTGTGATAATGGCTAGATTGATCGAGAGTGAAACTTGAGCACTGAGGGGTGGGGAGGCATATATTTTCGGCTCATATAGTCAGCCTTTTTCCTCTTTCGGCCAAAACAGAAAATGCCATTTTTGGCCGAAAATGTATATACACACTGTACAGTGAATTACCAGAGTGTCATCTTTAGCTTAGCAACATGCTAATAAAACTCTATTGGAATCAATTGCCTCTTTTAACAACTGAATCTAGTGAAACTAGGCTATAATTTACTTCACATTTGTACATCATACTGAGTTGTTGCCTATGTAGAGCAGCTATGTGTTACATTTAATTTAGAATGCTGCCTATGTAGACAACATGGCAGCTCAATAGGTTTAGAAACAGAGCTACTGTGTATAAAGCGGCTATTATCATGTACACTAGCTTTAGCTTGTCACCAAACTCAGTTCAACACTTATATCTTAAATAATGTACATATTCAAACAGTGTTGGGTGATGGTAAAGCATTCAACATTTGTAAGGTCCTGTTTTCACAGAAGTTTAGCTAGTTAACTTATTTACTTTTACGTACAATTGTTTTCTCAGGCCATCATCTTGGCTAGGCAACCCCGCCCATTCCACTACATAGGACAAGCCAAGTCCCAAAAATTCCACACTCTGTTGTTTCGTTTGAGGAAATACATGGCTCTCTCAACTCTCTCCATTTCTGAAGGCCCTTTAATAAATATGCCTCCCTCTGTACAGGGTCAGCATCCCGTCGACCCTGGTTACAGTACTGCTTTTCAGCTCCAGATAATCTTGTCATTTCCATGGGACATGAAACAGTTCTTAGATTATAATTTGACAATTAAGACTGCTATGGTATCACTTAATACACTGGGTGCTGCAGTTGCAAAAGATACCATTAATTGTGTGACAAGAAAGTTATGACATGTTTAAAGGTGGAGTGTGTGACTTATTTGGTGTTAAAATACTTTCTCCTTTCCCATCTTAATATGCAGAGACAACTGCAATTAAGCCATTTATAGGTTCATTTTCTTGAAAATTGTAAACAATGTGTCTCTGTTTCAAAATGTTCTAAATGATTGCAAACTCCTTTACATTTTATTTAACAAATAGTGTACTTCTAAAATTTGTAAAAAAAGAAGAAAAAAAAGAATAGGAAAAGGTACAATGTATAAAATGTATAAAAATGTAAAATGTACGTGTAAAAATGTCTTGATGTATATAGAAACATACATTAAATATGTCAGTTAAATGTCAAATATGTTACCCATGCCGTTGTGTCAGGGCCAAGGGTGTGCTGATGTAAAGAAGGCATTGATGTTTTTGAGGCAGTCATGAATTAATGATTAACCTTTGTGACATCACTAATATACAGATATAGATGAGCCGTTTTGGCTTCTTGGTTTTGTGGCATTCCCGACTGGTGGGAAACTTAAATTAAACCGGACTACGCCACCCTGGGGGAGAGCCAGGGAAATACTCCCAATAAAGGACACAAGTAAGTTTTACCAATTGAAGGCAAAGAAATAAACGAAAAGGGAGACGTGAGTATCACTACAAAAATATAACTTTTATTGACACTTCAGTATTACTAAAACTACATGTACAATTATCTCACTTGAAGCACAATAAATATTTAAAACAAATAACAATTCTCCAGGGCCAGGCTTAGCAGGAGCAAGGCAGGCCAGCCGACTCGGGAGATAATCCAAACCCACCTCAAATTCACGCCAAATCGTCAAACAACACACGCACCATAAAGTTGTGTCGGCACACTTAGCACACTTGTGAAGCACACCACTGAATACGACAGCTAGCCTCCCCTGCTCCCCACAAAGACCTCACTGGCTCCTGGAGAAAAGAGAGACTCAATATTAAACCAGATTTCACAGAAATAACAATATACAAGAACACAGCATATACCACATCCGGTATAATGTGACAGGGTGGGAAATACCAACCTTTAACAGCCTCCCACACTATATATGGTCACATTACAAATTTACTCAACTTAAATCAAAACCATAACCACAAGATAAATGTCACACTATAACAACAGTTAACACAGACAAACAAAAAGGACAAAAAAACAGCACAAAGGGGAAACGAACTACACGACTAGAAGCTGATATGCAGCACAGCAAACTCGAGGCGCTTAACCGGAAAGCCCAAGCGAGCCGCAAAGCATAACAGCAAGATAAGGTGCCCGTAAGCAACACCAAAAAAGGCTAAATTAAAGAAGCAAACAAAATACACGTAAGCAAAACAAAATACACGTAAGCAGAACAAAACGCCAATAAGCAAAATAAAATGCCCGTAAGCAAAACAAAACAAAATGCCCGTAAGCAAAACAAAACAAAATGCCCGTAAGCAAAACAAAACAAAATGCCCATAAGCAAAACAAAACAAAATGCCCGTAAGCAAAACAAAACAAAATGCCCGTAAGCAAAACAGCAGTGGCGTCACATAAAATCTTCAGCTAGCGATTTGTTGATGTTAAACTCACCATGCTTACCTTAACAAAAAGACAGAGTTATATTACATCCAACGAACCCCGATGTGAAAAAGGGAGAGGCGTACTTACAATTTGGTTGAGTAACCACCGGACGCAAAGTTGTATGATTGTTCACAATGAAAATCTGAGGTTCAGTGTACAGACCATCATTCACCTGCTAAGGCTGCTGCTACTGTGAACACAATACAATAAATACCTCCAAAATATGCGATCTAGAAAATGTAAATACCAACATACCTGAAAGAAACCTCCACCATAGAACTCGCCACAACGCAAGACGCCACCAGCGCCGCTCTATTAAAACCGGTAGATCAGCATTTTTAGCCTCGAGAGGTTCACATCATTAAAGAGTGAACAACACCTCAACCTACCTGAATGGAAACACGGAAATGCCAGGAAGTGAGGAAGCCAGACTCACCAGGACATGTATACACCCGTCAAAATAAGGGCCCTTAAATGGTATGGCAGCTCCCACCTCATTGGGCTGCCAAAACCACACTCAAACCAGGCCAATAGGATGGTGAAATCACTTATCCTGCCACATTCTACCCCCATTTTTTTTTTAAATCGGCTCCCGACGATAATCAAACAAAACACCCCCTAGACTACTGCTGGCTTTCGTCCCATGGCCTAAACAAAACCGAAATCCTATTGGATGTTGGGCCCGGTATCGTGGCAGCGCTCATAGGCCCCTCCTCAACGGCCCGTGGTAGACGGTGTGGGTTCGAATGGTGGCCCGCGGTTGCCCTCCCAGTTCTCCGCAAGGGGATGCCGTCTATACATGACCGGCCCCCTGGTAAACCATCATGCCCTGATGGTACACACGATACAAAATCCGGAATCCCAAGGCCCCCAGATACCATTGCCCCCTCACCAACACCTACCATCCTACCCTGGGAAGGAATAGGGTCTAGAGACACAGGAACTTGAGAACCTGGCCCCCGACGTGCCGGAGGAGCCTCTGGTACCAACATCAGCAGGTCAACCTCCTCTGACACTTCTACTGAAGGCACCTCTTCCTCCAAAATTGGGGGATCTGTCAAGGCTGGAGCTGGACAATCCTTCTGGATCCGGGTCTTCAAGGCAGAACGATGAACACATCTAACCTTACCCAAATCGTCCACTGGTGCAATGGTATATACTGACCAACCAGTCTTCGGTGCCCTCACAACCTGATACACCACCGGGCTCCACAGGTCCTGTATTTTATGACGACCCCTAGCGCCATACTCACGTAAATAGACTAACTGGCCCTCCCCCAGTGGTGCATCACGGACGTGAGAGTCATGTTGCGCCTTACGGCGACCAGCGGCAGCTTCCAATCGTTCCCGTGCTCCCTCAAAAGCCACCTGGAGCCTAACCCGATGTTCCCTCATCCACTCATGCACACTACCATCACCCACCTCCTGGACTCGACCCAAAAGGAAGTCCACCGGAAGTCGTGGCTCCTGCCCGAACATTAAAAAATACGGAGATTCGCCAGTCGTCTGATGAGGGGTAGTATTATAGCAGAAGAGCACCTGTGGGAGACACGAGGCCCAATCAGTCTTCCTAGACACAGGGAGGGCACGTAAAAGGTTATGCAATGTCCTGTTAAAGCGCTCGCACTGACCATTACCTGCAGGATGGTAAGGGGTAGTGCGAGACTTTTCAACCTTATACAGTGCACAAAGCTGCCGTACAAGGGAGGACTCAAAGTTGCGGCCCTGGTCTGAATGGATACGCCCAGGGACCCCGAACTTGTAAAACCATTCCACAACCAAAACCTGGGCCACCGTTTCTGCCCGTTGGTCCCGTGTAGGCACAGCCAACGTGTACTTTGTGAAGACGTCCGTCATAACCAGCACGTTCTCCAACCCTGAACGAGTCGGCTCCAACACAGTGAAGTCTATTGCCAATGTTTCGTTTGGCCTAGAGGCCAATAGATGGCCCATGAAGCTATTATGGAAAGGTTGTGTGTCCTTGGCAGCCTGGCACCGTTCACACTCTCGACACCATTGTGCCACATCAGATGTCAGGCCCGGCCAATAACACCGCTGCCGCACTAACTCAGTGGTGCGTTCAACACCTTGGTGCCCATGCTCATGGTGTAACTGTGTTAAAACTTCTTCCTGCAGTAACGATGGTAGCACCAGCTGAAACCCTTCTTCGCCCCCCTCAGAGCGAAACACTCGGCGATGCAATACACCATCCTGCTCACACAACCGGCTCCATTGGCGTAACAAATTCACAACAGCCTTGGGCAGCTGCCGACGCTCCTCTGCACTAGGAGGAACCCCACGCCTCCAAAACATTAGAACTTTACCTATGACAGAATCCTCTTCCTGCAAAGACTGCATATCCACCGCCAGACTGGGCAGTGCAGTCACTACTGCTTGAGAAACCACCCCTGTTTTCCCAGCCTGCATTACGCTGGCAGGGAGAACTGTACCGAGCAATAATTCTAACTCACCCAGGGTCGGGGACCCTGTCGGGAGAGGGCATCCGCGATTCCGGTTGCTCCTTCCAGAGCGATACCTCAGCTCAAAATCAAATGCGACCAATTGCGCAGCCCACCGCTGCTCTGTGGCCCCGAGCTTGGCGGTAGTCAGGTGGCTGAGGGGTTGTTATCAGTGAAGACGACACACCTCTGCCCTAACAGGTATTCTCTGAACTTCTCAGTCATGGCCCACTTGAGCGCCAAGAATTCCAACTTCATGGAACTGTAGTTTGACATATTGCGCTCAGTGGGCCGAAGACTGCGGCTAGCATAGGCTATAGGTCGCACCTTCCCCCCCTGTTCCTGGGACAGAACAGCTCCCAACCCCCCATGGCTAGCATCTACCTCCAAAATAAAGGGAAGGGAGAAGTCAGCATAAGCCAATATAGGGGCAGAGGTGAGCCTACTCTTCAACCCCTCAAAGCTTGCCTGGCATTGTTCAGTCCATGCTGCACCAAAACTTCGACTCTACTCGGGACCTGGGCCTACGACCGGCAACCTCAGCTACCAGCCGGTGCAGAGGAGCTGCCAACTTGGCAAAACCCTCGACAAACCGTCTATAGTAACTGGTAAACCCTAGGAATGACCGGAGTTCTGCCACACCTGCAGGGCACTGCCATCGAGTCACTGCTTCTATTTTGCTCGGATCTGTTGATACCCCTTCGGCAGAAATTAAATGTCCCAGATAACTTACCTCAGGCTGAAAAAACATGCACTTGGATAGTTTAGCCTTCAACCCCTCTCGCTCCAGCCGGCTCAAAACCACCTCCAACCGCTCCAGATGTTGGGTCACAGAGGAGGAAAACGCCACTATGTCGTCCAGGTACAAAAGCAGGGACTGACACTGCTGATCCCCAAACAACCGCTCCATCAAACGCTGGAAGGTGCTTGGGGCATTGCAGAGCCCAAACGGCATACGATTCCATTCAAAAAGGCCGAATGGGGTGCAAAAAGCAGTTTTAGGCTTATCCTCCTCCGTGACAGGAACCTGGTTGTACCCACTGGCGAGGTCCATGGTTGAAAACCAACGTGCCCCAGACAGGGAGTCCAACGTTTCCTCTATGCGTGCAGAGGAAAAGCATCTTTCCGCGTCTTTGCGTTCAGCTGGCGGTAGTCTACACACATCCGCAACGTACCATCCTTCTTTTGGCCAGCACAATGGGGAGGCATAAGGACTACAACTCTCTCTAATAATGCTTGTCTCCAGCAACTGGTTTATATGTGTTTTTACCACATCGTACTCAGACGGTGGTATCCGCCGGTACCTTTGCCGAACTGGGACCGTGTCTATCAGTGGAATATCATGAGAAATGAGTCGGTACATCCCAAATCGCCCTCATGCGCAGAGAAGATAGTGTGAAACTTTAACAGCAGAGACTTAACCTGTTCTTGTTCTATCACTGTCAACACAGATAAATCAAGGCTCTTAATTTGTTCCTGCACTGAAGCAAGAACCGAAGGAATCTGAAGATTCACTGACGCAGAAACCGATTTCACTTCAGAGACACCACGGGGCAAGCTCACAATAAATATACTGTGCAGCGTGCCCAAAATGGAGTTCCGAAAAAGCATTACGTCTGTTTTACCTACATTGACGACCGGTACATAAACGGTACCTCGAGTCACTCTTACTAGTGCAGATGACGCCAAAAGACCTGCCGGCAACCCAAATTCTGGGGGCTCGAAGAGCACAGTCTCCGCAGCAAAATGCCCTGAGCAAGTTGCGGCTACTACTTTCAATGTGCCACCCGGAATTCGACACGCGTTACGACCCCGCAATCGGACCCTGCCTGAACAAATAGCTTGGGGGACTGCACTCACCTGACGACAGTGTTGCAATGCTTGAAACACCGATTTAGAGGCCCCGAACACCGACGGTACATCAAAAAGGGCGGGACCATGCTGCCCAAAGAGCTCCCGATAGCAACGGTTCAACACATTCATCCCCAGAATACCAGGGACTCGAGCACCTGTACCACCGGGAGGATCTCTGACGACCAGCACGCCACATCCTGGAATTACCTGACCACAGAGCTCAATGTCCAACTCCATATAGCCAATATACGGTATCAACGACCCATTGGCTGCATGGAGCTGCAACCACTGACATGCCCTGAGACGATCCTGGCCCCATGGTTCAAACTGTTCCAAAAACAACTTTCTGTGATCGTAGACACCATGGAGCCAGTATCAATCAAACAGGGCACCTGTACCCCACCCATAGAAACAACGAAGTGTGGACACGACGCCATTAAATACGACAGGGGCCTAATGAACCTAAAGTCATCGAGCCATGGTCTTTCCCTACCGAACTGTGACTCTGCAGTTCGGCGGGATCTAGTTTTCCGTCGGTTGGGGGACGTCTGCCCAGCCCTTACCGTAGGAGGAATCTCACGACGAGCTAGGGAGGGATGAGGGAGAACACGTTCGCCATCACATTCACGAGCAAAATGGCCTGGTTTTTGACAACGACGACAGAGTAATACCTCAGTACGGGATGGCCGACGAACGTGCTGAGGAAACCGCATCCCTGCAACATTCTGAGTAAGTTGATCTAACTGTTGCTGCTGTGACTTTAACATCTCCGCAGCTCCCTCAACTCTGACTGAGACTGCCCTTGCACCCCGTACTGTATGCCATAAGCCATTGGAACTGACTGACTCCGGCCCCTTGCACCCCCTGGCATTCCCTCCCGCTCCCACCTAATTGCTTCACCACGTACCTCCAATAAAACAGAAGCGGGCTGGCGGCGAACTAATTGCTTCAGCTCCCGGCGGAGAGCACTATCGGCAACATATTCCACAAACTGATCACGCAACACAATTTCAGCATTAGGGATAGCATTGGGTGATTGCTGTTTAACCCTCTCCAGGAGTGTCATCAAGGCCAGGGAAAACTCTAACAGAGATTCTCCGTCCTGTTGCCTCCTGGAAAAAAAGGCTTCTTGAAGCGCTACATACGATTGAGAGCAACCATACAACTCACGTAAAATCATGATTATCTTATCCGGATCTCCCGTTCCTCACTGGGTCGATATCTAATCTCCTCACGAGCTTCACCCTCCAAATGATCGAAGAGAAAGAATGCCTTGTCAGCTTTGGACAAATAACGAGCCCGCATGCATGCCTGAGCCTCCTCCACCCACTCTTCAATGCCTGTGCCGGATTTGCCACAAAATTTTGGACATCGTCTGTCCCTAGGCACAAAAACTAACCGTTCCGGCACAACAGAATCAGTGTCGACTGGTTGGGGAGGGTCAGGCGCTGCCATGGCAGGAACAAAAGGAGCAGTGCTAGAACCAGCTAACTCACCCGGTATCTGCTCACGACGCAAACGGTCATTGTCTGCTCTCAACTGCATTACCAACTCTCGCAATTCCTGCATCTCCTCCTCCATACTTGGAACCACTACGCTCGCCCCACAATGGAACAGGATAACGGACAAATTCCCCAAAAAGGTCAAGACGCACACTGCTGTTTTGCTTCTGAAACTCAAATTACAACCAATATTAAATCACACATACAGAATTACACCCACGTCTCACTAAATAAATCTTTGCCTTACCCGGTAAATCCTGCCGACTATACGCCAAAATGTGGCATTCCCGACTGGTGGGAAACTTAAATTAAACCGGACTACGCCACCCTGGGGAGAGCCAGGGAAATACTCCCAATAAAGGACACAAGTAAGTTTTACCAATTGAAGGCAAAGAAATAAGCGAAAAGGGAGACGTGAGTATCACTACAAAAATATAACTTTTATTGACACTTCAGTATTACTAAAACTACATGTACAATTATCTCACTTGAAGCACAATAAATATTTAAAACAAATAACAATTCTCCAGGGCCAGGCTTAGCAGGAGCAAGGCAGGCCAGCCGACTCGGGAGATAATCCAAACCCACCTCAAATTCACGCCAAATCGTCAAACAACACACGCACCATAAAGTTGTGTCGGCACACTTAGCACACTTGTGAAGCACACCACTGAATACGACAGCTAGCCTCCCCTGCTCCCCACAAAGACCTCACTGGCTCCTGGAGAAAAGAGAGACTCAAATTAAACCAGATTTCACAGAAATAACAATATACAAGAACACAGCATATACCACATCCGGTATAATGTGACAGGGTGGGAAATACCAACCTTTAACAGCCTCCCACACTATATATGGTCACATTACAAATTTACTCAACTTAAATCAAAACCATAACCACAAGATAAATGTCACACTATAACAACAGTTAACACAGACAAACAAAAAGGACAAAAACACAGCACAAAGGGGGAAACGAACTACACGACTAGAAGCTGATATGCAGCACAGCAAACTCGAGGCGCTTAACCGGAAAGCCCAAGCGAGCCGCAAAGCATAACAGCAAGATAAGGTGCCCGTAAGCAACACCAAAAAAGGCTAAATTAAAGAAGCAAACAAAATACACGTAAGCAAAACAAAATACACGTAAGCAGAACAAAACAAAATGCCAATAAGCAAAATAAAATGCCCGTAAGCAAAACAAAACAAAATGCCCGTAAGCAAAACAAAACAAAATGCCCGTAAGCAAAACAAAACAAAATGCCCGTAAGCAAAACAGCAGTGGCGTCACATAAAATCTTCAGCTAGCGATTTGTTGATGTTAAACTCCCCATGCTTACCTTAACAAAAAGACAGAGTTATATTACATCCAACGAACCCCGATGTGAAAAAGGGAGAGGCGTACTTACAATTTGGTTGAGTAACCACCGGACGCAAAGTTGTATGATTGTTCACAATGAAAATCTGAGGTTCAGTGTACAGACCATCATTCACCTGCTAAGGCTGCTGCTACTGTGAACACAATACAATAAATACCTCCAAAATATGCGATCTAGAAAATGTAAATACCAACATACCTGAAAGAAACCTCCACCACAGAACTTCGCCACAACGCAAGACGCCACCAGCGCCGCTCTATTAAAACCGGTAGATCAGCATTTTTAGCCTCGAGAGGTTCACATCATTAAAGAGTGAACAACACCTCAACCTACCTGAATGGAAACACGGAAATGCCAGGAAGTGAGGAAGCCAGACTCACCAGGACATGTATACACCCGTCAAAATAAGGGCCCTTAAATGGTATGGCAGCTCCCACCTCATTGGGCTGCCAAAACCACACTCAAACCAGGCCAATAGGATGGTGAAATCACTTATCCTGCCACAGTTTCAATAAATGATTTATTGGGGATTACGTTTTGAGTTCTGAAATATACACCTCGGGTTACTTAACTGTAACCCCTGTTCCCTGATAAAAGCAGAACGAGATGCTGCGCTGATTTAGCACTTTGGGAACGTCTTTAGGAGTGACCAGTTGTGAATATGTGTGCAACACTTCAATGAAATTGACTAGAATTTATAGCCTCTGCTGGTGACATCATAGCTTTGGGAACGAGAATACCCACGCCGCCGCACTGTGGATGTCCGGATCCCTTACGGTTGTGTAGTTGTGCTCACAAGAGTGCGAGAGGTCTCAGACATGAGCTTGTGATGTAGACTCAAGGACACAGAGTCCGGAATGGCATGAACATCCAAACTATAGAATCTTATGAATGTATGAGGAGAGGACCAGCCCACTGCATTACAAACATTTTGCAGAGGGACACCTCTGGCCAAGGCTTTAGAGGAGGTGACCTCTCTGGTAGAGTGAGCCCTGATACCTACTGGTGAAGTTTGACCATGCGCCTCGTTAGCCAGGGCAATAGCATTCGTCACCCAATGTGACATAGTTTGCTTGGTGGTGGCCACCCCTTTGTTATGGCCCCCATGACAAACTAATAGTTGCCCTGACTCACGCCACTGGCTAGTGCGATGGAAATAAGGCTGAAGGGCACGGACTGGACACAGTCTGTGAAGTCTTTCCTGCTCCGGCGTTGTAAACAGCGGGGAGAAGAAGGCTTTGAGAGTGACCGGATGTACGGTCAAGAAAGGAAGCTTAGGCAGGTAGTCAGGATGAGGGTGCAATATTGCTTTAGCCATTCCTGGGCAAACTCTAAGCAGGATGGAAAGACAGACAGAGCCTGCAGATCCTCAATTATTTTTAGAGAAATAATTGCCATAAGAAAAACCATCTTGAGAGTCAGACGTTTATCAGACGCTGACTCTAGAGGTTCAAAGGGGGTCTCAACCAGACTCTCAATGACTATTGCCAAGTCCCATGAAGGGATCCTGGTCCTAGTAGGAGGTCTCAAATGCATGGCTCCAAGAATGCAGTGAGCAAGCAGGGGATGTTTCCCCAACGGCATCTCATCAATCAAGGTGTGGCATGCCGATAGAGCGGCCACATAAACCCTGAGAGTGGTGGGGCATGTGCCTGCTGATAATTTTTCCTGCAGAAAGTCCAGAAATGAAGCAATATGGCAGTTAACTGGATCTGCATTATGTGCACTGCACCATCTTTCAAAGACACCCCATTTATTGGCATAACTTCTTCTAGTAGAGGGAGCCCTAGCACTTACAATTATCTCGATAACTTCAGGTGAAAGCCCAGTATCCATCAGTTGCTACCCTTCAGGGGCCAAACGTGAAGGTTCCACAGCTTGGGCCGGGGATTAATTATTGTCCCTTGTGCCTGAGACAGAAGGACCCTCCTGTCCGGAACCACCCAAGGTGAGCCGTCGAGGAGAGACATTATCTCCGAGAACCATACCCTGTTCGGCCAATGCGGCGCTATCAATAAGAGGCATGACCCTTGCCAAGACTCCCGGGAGTAAAGAAACTGGAGGAAACGCATACAGACGCATTCTGGGCCATGTATGTGCCATCGCGTCCAGACCCATGGGGGCTGGGTGACTCAGAGAGAAGTAGAGGGGACATTGCGCTGTCTGTTGGGAGGCGAAGAGGTCCACTTCTGTAAAAATCTCAACCAGATTTGTTCCACTACCTCTGGGTGGAGTTTCCACTCCCCCATCTGTATTTTCTGTCTGGACAGTAAATCTGCTCCCTATTCAGGCATCCAGGGATATAAGCTAATCTGATTAACAGGAGCTTGCCCTGGGCCCAAAGGAGAATCTGCCGTGCCAGTCTGTTCAGCTGGCGTGAACGTAGACCTCCTTGATGGTTTATGTAAGAGGCTACCGCTGTGTTGTCCACCCGCACCAAGACATGGCAGCCTCTGGAGGAAGTATTTCAGGGCCAGAAAGACAGTTGATGTAACAATTGATCTGACGACCCTCCCATTCCCCTTGAGCTGGTCGACCACTTAAGACCGCTACCTAGCCTGTCAGGGAGGCTTCTGTTGTTAGCAACCTGCGACGGCAAGACGCACTTAGAGTGGGACCCAAAGTGAGGAACCAGGGTCTGAACCACATAGAAAGAGTATGTAGCACGTGTCGCGTAACCCTATCAGCCTTAGGGGATTGGCCCTTGGATGAAATCCCCTGGCTTTGAGCCACAACTGAAACAGACTCATATGTAAAAGGCCCAAGGGGATAACCGAGGATGCAGTTGCCATGAGACCTAGGAATCGTTGATACTGACGAAAAGTGCGACCTTGGCCTATCCTGACTTTGCTCAGGGTGTTCTGAATGGACTCGATTCAAGCAGAAGTAAATTGTGCCCACATTGTGATCGAATTCCATACGATCCCCAGATAGGTAGTTTTCTGAGTAGGAGACAGGACGCTTTTTTTTTTTGCCGTTGAGCCTCAAACCCAGAGAAACCAGATGAGCTAGGATGATATTCCTGTGCTGTAATGCCAGTTCTTGTGAATGAATGTGCTGGGTGATAAGGCTAGACCGAATGGAAGAACCCGATATTGGAAAGCTTCATCCCCGAAAGCGAACCTCAGGAACTTCCTGTGTTGTGGCAGACATTTATGGGCTGAAATATGTGCCACCAGAAACTGAATTTGAACCATTTATATTTGAATTTGAATGGCTAAACTTGAATAATTGCATTGAAAAACTGAATTTGAATCACATAATTTAAAATTGTATTGTTTAATTAAAATTGAATTTATTCAAAAACTGAATCTGAATTGTATCATTTGAAATTGAATTTATTCGTTTGGAACTGAAGTCCAATAAAATTTGATCCTCACTGAAAATTAAACTCTCTATATATCTTCACATTCACTTCTCACAATTCAGATTCAGTTCCCAAATTCAATTTCAAGTTACTGAGACAGACATCCGGGTAGTTGGAGGATGAAGGAAGAGCAATCGAGCGCAGATCGATAGATAGCGTTCATTGGCGCACAGGACTCCTCTTGGGCCAATCAGCACCAATGTTTTGGAGCACAGTACGTTACCCGCCATGAAACTATGGAATTACGATTGTGTCAATAATAATGAATGTAACTTTATAAAACTGAACGTAACTTTTTCAGAAACTATCAAAAATATTCCATTACAAAAGAAGAAAAACACAATTAAAATGAAAAAAAAAAAAAATGAACTCAGTCGCACGAATTTAACAGGCTCTTCAAATATGCTTCATTTTTTGTTAATGTTTTTCAAAGATTCGTTTTCGCAAATCGTGGATTCTGAATACATTGCCACAGATTTCGCTTACGCTTCGCAGTTTTTCGTTTGCTGTTTTGAGACTAACCTCTCGTGGGGGTGGGCTTAACAGTGATCTACTCTGATTGGATAGTGAGCTTTTGATGGACAGGTGCTCTCTGACCCGGATGTACAGACGTCACTCAGTGGCGCGCATATTGGAAAGCTCTCGCGGTGATTTGTAGTTATGCAATACGTCGTGCTTTGTTGTATTACTTACTAACAATATGTAAATAATATTTGACCTATAATTATATAATTGAATATTATATGAGACCTTCGATCGTCTAATAATCGTCTTCGATCAGTCTGTAAAGATGAGCTCTCAGGAGAGACACGGAGTGGCATCATCTTCCTCCTCTTGTTTTTTATTTATTTTCTTTTTATTTATTTTTTTATTATTTTTTTTAATGCAAAGAACAGGAACATACAAAAGAGAAAGCATACGTACATCACATAATATCAACCAAAACAATAAAGATGACAAAAAGAAAGAAAAAAATCTCAGGAGAGACACGGAGCGGCATCATCTTCCTCCTCCTCTTGTCCTTCAAGGCAGCTTGAAGTAAGTTCGTGTTACTGAAGTAACCAATAACATCGATAAAAGTTTTATTCATGTAACGTTACAGTGTGCAACAGTTCTGGCTTTATTTTGCAAATTTATTGTTGTATTGTAAATGCATGCCAAATAAAATGCTGTTTTGTCATTGTCATGACTGCAAAACTGAAACCTGGCCATATCTTGGTCCACTGTTTGACTCTGCCCCGACTGCTGAACGGACTCCTGCTGACTCTGCCTTGTGCTGGTATTCCGAGCGACTGGTTTAAGAATTTCAAGGTTGTTATGTACAGCTGCAGATGCAGCATCTGCACCAAGATTTCTGCCTTGCTGTAGAATAAAGACCAGTTTGATATCTGCACTGTCTACATTGACACGTCCTTGAATATAATAACTGTGCAAAAGAGCAAACAATCAAACTACATAACATCATGACATGACATCAGTGCATTGCAAACTTGTGAATGACAATAAAAAAATTATTAAAAAATATATAAAATTATGATATTTTATATGTGTTTATCAAAACATTGTGAATAAATATAATAAAATATATGCAATATTCCACCACTGTGTTGAAATTTAGAGTGTTTTCTGTAAAATTAGACAATTTCTATCCATTTACTCCAATGTATGTGGGCAGGACGCTCTTTTAAATTCAGATATGCCTAATTCTCTAAAAAATTCAAAATATCCTGCAGAGCTGAAGTGGTTAAACAATAAATTTGCAAAATAAAGCCAGAACTGTTGCACACTGTAACGTTACATGAATAAAACTTTTATCGATGTTATTGGTTACTTCAGTAACACGAACTTACTTCAAGCTGCCTTGAAGGACAAGAGGAGGAGGAGTGGAGCATTTGTTTAATAAGCAAGGTCTTTTATTCAGATATTCAGAATTTCTTTCTGAATACCAAATACCAGTAACCCCAAAAGAATTTGCTACAGTAATGGGTGCTATTCCCTCTGGTTTATGTATGCTTTTTAAAAACCGTAATTACTTCACACCAGTATCTACTTGCATCCTTTCCTAAACCTTGTGATACTTCTGTTGGTCAAATCTGTTTTTCAGAGTCGAAAGCTAAAAACTATAAGATCTTTATTTCTTAAGGATTTGATTTCTGTTCCACCTGTTATTTCCTTTTGGAATAATTTGTTTGGTAACCTTAATTGGAAAAAATCTGGTCTTTACAGCAGAAATTCATTCTCACAAATAAAGTGAAAGAAATTTCCTTTAAGTTGATACACAGGTTCTATCCTGTTAAGGAATGTATACAAAGATTTAAATCTGACATTGAGCTAACATGCTCTTTTTGTGTGAATTCTGATGAAACAGTGGTTCATTTATTTTGGTCGTGTCATTACACTCAGAAGCTCTGGAATGATATTGATGTTTTTATCAAGTGTAAGATTTTGCCAGGCTTCTCAATACATATGAGAAACATTATATTTGGGTATTTTGATTCAGACCCCACAAACGAAAATGTCTGTTTTGTTATTAATTTTATTATTTTCTTAAGCAAATTCTATATTCACAAATGCAAATTTTTAAACTGTAAACCTATCTTCTCTGTCTTCTTAAAAGAAATAGAAAATTATCTAAATTTGATTTCAGTATCTACTAATAAGAAAGCCATAAGGACTGTTAGAATCTGCACTGCATTTGATCTCTTCATGTGAACATTTTTGTGTGATGTAATGGCCCTACCTCTTCTTTTATTGTTATATACATTATTATTATTATCTTTTTTTATTATTATTATTTTTTTTTTTCTATTTATTTTTGTCTTCTTTATTGTTTTGGTTGATATTATGTGATGTACGTATGCTTTCTCTTTTGTATGTTCCTGTTCTTTGCATTAAAAAAAATTAAAATAAAAAACAAGAGGAGGAAGATGATGCCGCTCCGTGTCTCTCCTGAGAGCTCATCTTTACAGACTGATCGAAGACGATTATTAGACGATCGAAGGTCTCATATAATATTCAATTATATAATTATAGGTCAAATATTATTTACATATTGTTAGTAAGTAATACAACAAAGCACGACGTATTGCATAACTACAAATCACCGCGAGAGCTTTCCAATATGCGCGCCACTGAGTGACGTCTGTACATCCGGGTCAGAGAGCACCTGTCCATCAAAAGCTCACTATCCAATCAGAGTAGATCACTGTTAAGCCCACCCCCACGAGAGGTTTGTCTCAAAACAGCAAACGAAAAACTGCGAGCGTAAGCGTAAATCTGTGGCAATGTATTCAGAATCCACGATTTGCGAAAACGAATCTTTGAAAAACATTAACAAAAAATGAAGCATATTTGAAGAGCCTGTTAAATTCGTGCGACTGAGTTCATTTTTTTTTTTTTTTTCATTTTAATTGTGTTTTTCTTCTTTTGTAATGGAATATTTTTGATAGTTTCTGAAAAAGTTACGTTCAGTTTTATAAAGTTACATTCATTATTATTGACACAATCGTAATTCCATAGTTTCATGGCGGGTAACGTACTGTGCTCCAAAACATTGGTGCTGATTGGCCCAAGAGGAGTCCTGTGCGCCAATGAACGCTATCTATCGATCTGCGCTCGATTGCTCTTCCTTCATCCTCCAACTACCCGGATGTCTGTCTCAGTAACTTGAAATTGAATTTGAGAACTGAATCTGAATTGTGAGAAGTGAATGTGAAGATATATAGAGAGTTTAATTTTCAGTGAGGATCAAATTTTATTGGACTTCAGTTCCAAACGAATAAATTCAATTTCAAATGATACAATTCAGATTCAGTTTTTGAATAAATTCAATTATAATTAAACAATACAATTTTAAATTATGTGATTCAAATTCAGTTTTTCAATGCAATTATTCAAGTTTAGCCATTCAAATTCAAATATAAATGGTTCAAATTCAGTTTCTGGTGGCACATTTTTCAGCCCATAGACATTCTATATGAAAGTGCACATCCATGAGATCGATCGTGACCAAGCAATTGCGATGTTGGATTTGAGACACGACCGTCTTGACTGTTAGCACCTTGAACTTGAATGCCCTCTGAGCGATTCAAGCCTCGAAGGTCTAAAATCGGACGCAACCCTCCATCCTTCTTGGGGACCAGGAAGTATCACTGTAGTAACCTAACTCTCTCTCTGGAAGGGATCATTTGATTCCTCATGACATGACAACTTTAACATTTTGGGCAAATACTAAACATTGAGGCCTACTACTGCAGAGCACATGGTATATTTGTAAATACATTTTCACAATTAATACAGAAGTTAAAAAATCTTATAAGAATTTGAACTGATAATACTTGAGCAACAGTGCTGACAATCAGTTAATCCACTCTTGACACAGGCTTGGATTTTTAAAAGAGAGAGATCTTTCCTTCATGTCCTTCAAATTATGTGATATTGCGACATAACATTCTTTTTGAGGGGGATTTTCCAATGGGTAACTTAGTTAACACTAATTCCTTGGACATATAAAATGAGGTATATCTCAATAAACACTTATTATTTTTGCAGTATATGCCCAAGTGTCTTGATTTTCATGTCTAGCTAAAGGGAAGATGAAAATAATTTATATTTGAGGTAATTTTAATGTTTATTTGCAAAGTAGAATGACCAAACCTACAAAAGCGGACAGATGAAAACCAAGGTGTTTGTGATCAGGGATGGGCAGTATTTCAGATACATGTATTTGAAATATATATTTGAAATACAAAATACTATTTTGCACTTTTGTATTTTACAGACTTTGAAACAAATCAAATGTAATTTGTATCTAAATACATTTAAGTTTGGCATTTGTGTATTTTCAAAATACATAAAATTACTTTGTTCCAGTCAACCTCTTTATTAAGTTACCTTCACACTGCCAGTGACACGCAGCGACAAAACAACCTCACCTCATTCATTTTCAAAGAGAGCTGGTGACTTCTGGCAACACGAGCGATGGCGAACATATGTGGCCATGTCCAGCGACACGACAAAGTTGAGAAATGTTTAACTTTATGCAAATGAAGAGTGACTTTCAGGAGCAACATCCAATATGAGAGAAGATGGTAGAGATCTCATGATCCTAATATTTTAATAATAATATTAATTGTAAAAAAACTGTGCAGTTTAGACTCTTCATACCACTAGCGAATGCGTGTGAACGCAGCTTTAGGCTGCTGATTTCCTGTATCAAGTATTTCAAGCATGCCCCCCAACCCTAACTTACATGCAAGCGAGCTGCAGATGTTAGAGAGAACAGCTCGATTGGCATCTAGCATTGGGTGATCAAATTTTCTGTATTTCCTGCAAGGAATTGTGGATTGAAACTTTTTGGTGTTTTTGACCTGAAAGAGAAAACTGACCAAATATTCTCCATGTGAATGCAACAGATAATTGTATAACGTTATGAATTACAGTCTGACACATTTCGGAACACAACGATGAATGAAATTGAGCTTGCGTAGCTAGAAGTGTTGCCTTTCCCATACTTAGAGTACATTATGGGCTGGATCACTCCTGGTTTGGAAGAGAAACCTTCATTAAATTATTTATTTGATTTCTGCATCAAGCCTGTTAAGGTAAAATATTTCTAACAAGCTTCCTGTTCGTTTTTAATTTCTGAATCTCTATTGGTGTTTTATTTGCTGTGGCACGAAACACAAATGTCCTCAGGTAGATCAAAAAGCGCTTCTAGATAAATACACTCATATTCTCATTTGCAAATGAAACAGAATTTGCCCTTCACTGAGTAATTTTGTTCCAGCTGGTCACAGACGCTGCGTCGCTCTCCACAGCAGACAGTTAATTTCATTTGTTTCCAAACACCACCAGCAATAAATTCAAACTTGAGAGCAGCCATCCAGACAGGCCTCGGGCAGCAGAGAGCATCCCTCATGATGTCTGGAATCCACCTTTTATTTATTTAAAATAAGACTTTGGATGGAAAGTGGAATTATGGAATTGTTGTTGTTTTTTGTTTCTTTGTTTTTTCTTTTGATGATGATGAGTAATCTCCAGAATGCCTCATCTTGTTTAAAATTAAATTTTATCATCATCTTTAATTAAAAAATTACAACCTTGTCAACTGGCAAACTCTAAAACCTTTTCGGAAAAGCCTTCATGGTTTATCTTGAAAACTCAATTTTGGCAGTGCATGTCATCTTCACTCAACTGGGGCTGAATGCACCAGACATGCAGAAGTTGCAACTTATGGGGCTTTTCCACTGCACGGTACAGCTCTACTCGACTCTGCTTGCTTTTTGGGGGTTTTCCACTGTGCATAGTACCTGGGATCTCAAAAAGCCGTGGTCATGAGGGGGAGAGGGTACTGGTTCATACGGTTTAGACCTCGGTAGTCTATGCAGGTGAGGTGGAAGGACGGATGAATCCACTGTCCAGAAATTATTTGAGGTATTTATCCATGGCTAATCTCTCAGGACTAGAGAGAGAGTAGAGCCTTCCACGAGGTGGGCAGGTACTGGGAAGGAGTTCAATAGAGTAATCATAAGATCTATGAGGGGGCAGTGAGGCAGCTCTGTCTTAACTGAAGGCTTCATGGAGGTACACATACTCCGGGTGTACTCGGGATAACTCGGGAAGATGCGTTAGAGACTTGGGTTTCGCCGGCTCCATCTTGAGAGGAGCCATGACTTCCTTGGACAGGGTCTCGGGAACAGAGGTACAACTACACCTGGAGATTTCTGGCGAAGGTTCTGGGAATGATATTAGCAGATTGGGGATACAGCAGAAGGCGATGTCTGAGAAACGGCAGTTGGTTCCCCAGGTTCTAACAACCCCTCGGGACCAGTCAATGTGTGGGTTGTGAGTGGTCAGCCATGGGAAGCCAAGAATTAGAGGAAGCTATGGAGAGTGAATAAAAAGGAACCGTATCTGTTCCTGGCGTTGCCCCACCCTTAGCTGGAGAGATGGGGTACATTGACTAACCTTCTGAAGGGTCGCAGGCTGAATAAAATGTCTATTGGCCAACTCAAAGTCCATAAAACTACTGGCGGCCCCAGAGTCTACAAAGGCACAAACTTGATGATGTTGAATGCCATGGGTAAGGTTGGCATGGATGGTCAAACCAGAGGTCGCCAGCAGGGGATTGTTCCTGGGATTCGAGATCAGGTGCAGGGTCTCGGAAAGCCGTCCTTGAGCTCAGGAGACAAGGCATGGTGAAAGGTAGCCTTCAGGGTTCGTTGATCCCATCCACTCTCCGTGGCAAGGGTGTGAAACTCGATAGCAAACTCTGCTGCACTCTGGGTACCTTGAGAGAGATGAAGCAAGCAATGATCCACATCTCCCCTACTAGCTGGATGGAGGAAAACTCTTTTCATCTCAGAAATGAAGTCTTGACTGTTGGCTGTGAGTGGAGATCTCTGGTCCCATAAGGCTGAGGCCCAGTCCAATGCCTTGCCTGTGAGAAGGGTTATGGCCACTTTACTACTTTCAGCAGGAAAGCTGCTGGGCTGGAGCTGGAAGGCCAGGGTACACTGGGTAATGAAACCTCTACATCTCTCAGGACTGCCATCAAATCGTTCAGGGGCTGGTAGTCTGGGCTCTGATGGTAAAGAAAGTATAGGTCTCGGTGAAAGATCGGGAGGTGGGTCTCGGGATGAGGCGGCTTGAGACTGGTTACTCAGAAGGTGAAGGATCTCTGACAGAGCCTGGTCGTGCCTCTGAATGGTTGCAGCTTGATCTGAAAGGGCTGACAGAATCCATTGTACGTTTGATGAAGACCCTTCCACTGGGCTCGCTTCCATGGTTCAGTCTTGCTGTAATGAGGCCGCTGTAGGCGGGGATCGAAACCGGGTCTGCAGTACTCAAGTGTTAGGTGTTTTATTGGAAACTTGTGTTTCTTCCCAAAAAATATAATCTTTACTTGAAAAATGAAGCAAAGTACAAATAAACAAGGAAAGCCGAGCTTCCACAAAACAGAAACAAAAATAGACACAAGGGTCAAAAAGGGTATAATAAGGAAAACACTTAGCTAGAGAACTGGTCACTGGAGGAACAGGGTACATAGGCTCAAGACTGAACACAAAGGCAGGGAACAGACTTATAAAGGCTTAGACAAAGGTGAAGGGAATGAGGGTTAACGAGCAGAGAGTTGAACAGGGTTAGGGGCGTTGGTGCCATCTGCAAGAGTGGAGAGAACAGAGCTCAAGGTATAAGTGCCATCTGCAGGCCTGAAAGGAGCATGGCATGGAAGGCTCAAGGAAAGCACCCCCTGCTGGTCTGGAGGGGAACAGCAACCCAAAGAGGAGATCCTTTACAGTTAAAGAACTTAAAAGTGACTACAGAAACATCAAGGCCACAACAGCCGGAGTGGTTCAAACAGAAGAATGTGGAAATGGTTAGACTTAATGGTCGCTATTTATGGCAAAAGATTGGCGAGCAATGGGAGGGAGAGTGCCCTGGACTCGGCCACGACGTTATTGGAGTCCACGATGGGGGATGGTACGTTAACTCATTCTGCTTGAAAGCTTCACTTTATTTAGTTGACCAGCTACTGGAAGCTTGCTTCTAAAACAACCAGGCCAATTGAACTGTTACACTTGTGTAAAGTCACCATGGAACAACTGCTTTATGCAGCACAATGAGCTAGTAGCTAACAGCTAGCGGTCGTGTAATTGTTTATGGTCAGTAATGTTTGTGTCGTGTTTAAGATGATGTCGCGGCAGTAGAGACGGCACAACTATGACGATCAGCCTATAATCCCACCCACGTTTAGGTGTGTGAATAGGTTCGCTGAGCAATGGAGGAGTCAGGAGACAGTGATGCAGGTTTGAGATAAGGACTTTTACTTTCTGTCTCGTATATACATTGGACATAAACAAAACCAAACAATAGCACACTCTGTGGAGCTTTCTCGATCCACTCTCTCTCTCCCTCTCGACACTTGGCGTCCCTTTAAATGTCTCTCTCCGTTTCACTACAACAAGACACAGGTGTTAGAGATCATTACAAACCAGGTGACAAGCCTTAGCGCTCTCTCTCTCTCCCGCAGACCGACACACGCCCACATCCCCCAATGCCACAAGGTGGCACTAAACTGCAGTGGAAAAGCAAGGTCAGAAAAGTAAAGCGAGCAGAGTCGAGTCGAACTGTAATGTGCAGTGGAAAAGTGCCATTAGACTAGTTATAGCATACATTTACGTAATGTTGCAATTAACTAAATATTTGAGCGTCGCATCATTTAACTTGCAAATGTAACCCTACGTGTGAACTAAATAGTAATGTAAGACTCTAGGAGTTAACAGTTGACAAATAATAATAATAAAAACTTTAATACTGATTGAATTACATTAGTATTTCATATATTTCCAAAGTCCAGTACTTTGGAAATATATGATGATGTTGACTTTTACATTTGTTTACTTTCTACTTTTCCTAACCGAATGAAATATAAGATAATCAACATTAATTTATTTTTGTGCATTGCAATGCATTCTAAAAGTGCCTTGTCTATGATGGGTGCATGTGATGCTGCCTTTTGGCCAAAACGAGGGATCTTAGAAGGCAGCAAAATGGAGCGTGTCTATGAAATCTTCTCTAGGTTTTGGAACAGAATTGTTATTATGAAGAAACCAGAAGCATAAATGCATAATAACTATAAATTCTGTTATTTTTAAGGACAACAAAACCTTGTGACACACACTAAGTATATAATGTCTTTTCTCTTTGCCTTTAGACATTTCAATATCCTTTAAATTTTACACAACTGAATGAGAACAATCACCATAATTTACAGCACGAACAAGCCCTGTTTTTAAAAGCTTTTTGATTATTTCTGAAAATTGTGCATGTGTGAAGAAAATACAATATGTTTTAGTACAACACGCAATGCACTTCTGTTGAAAGCTCAAAAGTAATCAAGAAGAAATCTTTTTGTACTACAAGTTTCAAGGAAACACTGTTGTCACACTCATGGTCTCACTTTAACCGTCTCTTCAAGGTGCTCCACATTTTAATGACTTCAATTCAAAAACCGTGAAGCCATGAAAATCAATGGAATTAATGGAAATTGTTTAGGCTGTTCCCATTAAAACATTTGGTGAAAAGTTACCCTTCAAATAAAATGCCCCTAAAAACTTCCAAGTTCTTGTCACATATGATGTTGAAATTCTTTGAAAACATTTTCCCCTTTAACTTCTTCCACATTTATCTCTCTATTTTGTGTGACCAATCAAAGAAACTGTTTTGGATGTCCTCACTAGCTGGGTCGTTTCTTTATGCAATACCTTTTTATCTTTTTTTAAACATTAATATTCTTGTGTTGTTATACAAGGAAACTCCAATTTTGTTAATTTTATCAAACAGGATAGGGCATTTTAGAATGGAACAATCAAACTTAATACCTCTTATAACACGGCCCTCTAGTATACTCAGTTCTGATTGGTCAATGGCCATCTAGCGTCTGATATCTTTGAAGGACAATCACACATCTGGGGATTAAGACGTATCAGTTTTATTAAGTCATCTTTCCTTCTTCTCGGATCACTGTGAGATCTCTACTAGTAAACTAATAAAATAATTTTAACTTAAATCAGTGCTTTATGTGCATTTATTTTTTGGCATGTGGTATTGTTATTGGCTGGATAATGAGCATTCAGATGGTCATTTTCACAAAATAAAACACCAGAGCTCCGACTCAAATGTGAGGTGGATTTCAGCTGTTCAGCGATTTATTACTTCTCACAAAATGACACAATTACACCTGAGCAAACAACACCCAGCAATAGGATTAAACCTCTCTCAAAAAAACCCACAGAAAGGCTGTTCCATATTATAAGAACTGTCCAGCCCAACACTTTACATGAATGCTCCTTTTGTTAAATGAATATTCTGAGTTCAAATCAAGTAAAGCTCAATCAAAGGCATACTAATATTGACAAGTTCCTCCTTTTCTTTAAAAAAAAGCTAAATCAAGGTTACCGTGAGGCACAATTGAAAGTGAACGCGGCAAGTATTGGAGGGTTTAAATGCAAAAATGTAAAGCTTGTGTATTATTTATTAAGGATTTTAGGGTTTACAGCATTACATTGTCATGGTAACAAAGCTGTAAAATTGGCTATAACTTTACACAGAAAAGGTTATTAAATGATTTCATTTTTTACGTTTTTTGATCTCACTAAAATCATGTTAATGCATAAAGTTTATGTCTTGAGGTTACACTTTTGAAACAGTGAGCCTTTTAATGTTTATGGATTGGCCTCATTCACTTCCATTGTGAGTGTCTCACTGTAACCCAGATTTTGGATTGTTTTTTTATTTATTATTTCTTTTTAAGAAGAGTAGGGAAAATTTGATTTTTATTCATTTCATTTAATTTAGTTATTTTATAATTAACATCATGCCACAAATGCTGCTGTTAAACTTACATTTAGTTGAACCTGGAATATATTTTAAAGGGTTTCAAAGGGGTTATTTATGACTTAATATTAATTTACAAATGTATTAATAATCATCGATATGCAGTTATAATAACATGAATACATTTTTGTATAAACTGTCAAGCAATACTTTAATTTTGCTTAAATGTTATACATGCTTAATAAATATACTTATTCACTTATATTAAACAAAAACATAAAATGCCCTAATGTAATCCATGATTTATAATGTCACAATGAAGCAAAAGTAAACTATTATAGTGAAATTAGGAGGGATTATGTCATATTTCTACATTTCTATTTTTGATTTGTAACTTTTAGCTCAAAATAAAATAAAAAAAAATACAAAATAAACACCAAATAATTATAATAAAAAAGACAGAAATTTTGAGGCAAACTTATTTATTTTTTAATCAAAAATGTATTATGTTTCTAGAAGTGTTGGATATTCTTGTTTTTGAGAAGTTACAGACATTACAGCTGATGTATGTTCCATCATACACCAAAAAACACAATTCATTATCCAACAACTTAAATACCAACAATATCAATAAAGCAACAAATCAAGTAAATATCTCCCAAGTCAATTAAATCATAAAAAAGAAAAAGCAATTATTCCATCCATCCCCAATCAATCAGGCGAAATCGTTCCGAATCCACAAGAAATTAATAATGTATTCCATTCTTTTATCAATAATTATACTCCTCTGATCACAACTCTAGTCAAACAGAAATATATATTTATTTGAAAGAAGTAAAATGACCAACAATACCAAAAGAACAGGCAAATGCATTAGACTCACCCCTCACCCCTGAAGAACTCTATAAAGCACTAGATAAAATCACCTGGACATGATGGACTACCAGCTGAATTTTATAAACACATTTGGCAAATGTTATAGAATTATAGTATAGTATATTATAGTAATTATAGAAATAAAAGCTACATCCACAATACCGACACATATGAATACAGCTGCAATGACACTCTTACTAAAACCAAACAAGGACCCAATTCATCCTTCTAGTTACCACCCACTGTGATTGATAAACACTGATTTAAAAATAATTACCACAAGCTCTAGCTACTAGAATAGAAACAGTTATTCCGATGTTAATCCACCATGATCAAAAAGGTTTTATTAAAAACAGGAATGCTTCAGATAATGTCTGCAGATTATTCAACCTAATTAGACTTGCCCAACAAAATTGTAGTAAATTGGACATTTCTATTCAGCACCCTACATAGATTTGGAGAGTCATTCATCCACTGGATAAAAAATAATATATGCATCACCCAGGACCACATTAACCAAAAATGGGGTCACATCACAAAATTTCACACTTGACCGGGGGATCAGACAAGGATGCCCACTCTGTCCTTCTTTGTTTGCAATTTTTAGAACCAGTCGCTGCAGCAATACGACAAAATAATAAAATCAAAAGGAACACAAGATAGCAACACACAACATACAATTTGTCTTTATGCACACGACTTATAGTTCACTACAGGAAACCTTCAAAATTATTAATATGTTCCCCAAAATATCAGATTATACAATAAATTGGAATAAATCAACCATTTTCTGAGGATCCTAGGACTCAACAGCTCATAACTCTCCTTTCCCACTCCGCACCGGCAACATTACATATTTAGGTATCAACATTTCCCCCAGGCTGTCAGAGTTGTTTAACCTCAATTATACCCCTCTTCTAAAAAAGATAGAAGAAGATTTTAAACGCTGGACTAATCTTCCACTCTCATTCATTGGTCGCATTGCTACAGTTATAATGAGAACTTTACCACAAATGATCTATCTGTTCTCAATGCTTCCAACAACACCTACAGATAAAAGATTTAAATAACTGGACTCATTAACCTCTCACTTTTACTGGAAAAACAAGACACCTAAAATATCTCTAGCAAAACTACAAAAGACAAAATCACAAGGTGGCCTTTCAATATGACTTTTTAGCAAACCAGCTCCAATATTTAGTGAAATGGATTCAGAAAAACTATTTGAATAACTCATGGATAGAATTAGAAGAAAATCAGCGCGAATATTCCACATTTGCAGACCTTGCCTTCTAACAAAACCATACCATATTAAAAATATTACAATCGCTTCAACTCTGACAGGCTGGTGGAAAGTAAACAGAATTAATAAATCAACACTAACTCCATGTAGATACACCCCAATCTGGCACAATCCTGATTTTCATCTGTACAATATTCCTGTCCACTTCCCATCATGGCAGCACAATGGAATAACTCACCTCCATCATTTATTCCAAAATAACCAGTTCATATCATTTAATACACTAGTCCAGAAATACAGTCTAGGGAGGGGCCAGTCCATAAATAAATCAATGATTAACATAACCAATAACCCATTACACCCTTCTCAGTTAATGGAAGAAATAATGAAAATCACTCATTTCAAAAAATGTCATATCTAATAATAAACTAATATCAAATACTGATGTAACTATAACACTATTAATAATCAAATGGAAAATGATTTAGCTCTCCCCTCCAACCCCAAACTCTGGAAAGAAATCTGTAACAATACTTTCTCTATGACTAGCAATACAAATGTACAACTCATACAGTACAAGATTATTCATAGGACCACATCAGCCCAAAAAGATACGTTTAAAATGGGTTTAAGCGACACAGACACAATGCACTTTGGGTAGCACTGACAATTAATCCCATGCCACATGGACCTGTCAGCCAGTTTATTCCTGTTGGATAGCAGTGACTGATAAACTTTCCACTATTATGGGCTGTAGAATCCCTCCATCGCCAATACTTTGTTTACTCTGTAACACCATAAAAGTCGATAATCTTCCAACCAAATATAAAAATCCATTCCTCATCTCTGTAACTATCGCCAAGAAAATAATTCTGTTAAACTGGAAATCAAAAAATCTATACATATCAATCATTGGATCAATCTTCTTACAGAATACATCACATTAAAAAAACTAGCATTCACCCACAAGAAGAATATATTTACATTTAATGACATCTGGAACCCAGCGATGGACTGGCGACCTGTCCAGGGTGTCCCCCGCCTTTCGCCCAATCTTAGCTGGGATAGGCTCCAGCCCCCCGCGACCCTGTACACAGGATAAAGCGGTTGACGATGGATGGATGGATGGATGGACATCTGGAACCCATTTTTTATTTATTTGAATCTAAATCAAACACCTGGAACTGGACCCACACACTCCCCCAATCATATCTTTACAAACTTATAAGAAAGAAGGGGAAGGGATAAAAATATAATAAAATTTCTTTTTTTATATATTTTGTGATATTATATATTGTTCATATTATTATTATTTATAGCACTATCATCATTATTACTGTCTCTATTATTACCATTATGATTATTAATACTATTTAATTACCATCAATATTATTATCACTATTGTCATCAATGTCATTGTATAAAGGTACGTAATTGTGTCAATAATATAGTTGATTTAATACATGTTATCT
Source organism: Xyrauchen texanus (assembly GCF_025860055.1). NCBI lineage: Eukaryota > Metazoa > Chordata > Actinopteri > Cypriniformes > Catostomidae > Xyrauchen > Xyrauchen texanus. The sequence goes on along the minus strand of NC_068279.1, from coordinate 54,440,553 downwards.
AATTACTTTGACTGTATTATCATGTCATAATTATATTTATAACCTATTAATATATAATATAATGTTTATTTCCAATTAATACACGTATTACATGTGATTATTAATATTAGATTCTGGAAACAAATATCTATAAAACTACAGACTTACCTTTTATTTATTTTTAAAATAAACTTTCTTTCTATTCTTCAGTACATACTGAATTGAAATGTACACACACACACACACACACACACACACACACACACACACACAACACAACACAACACAACACAACCTCACACCTACACTTCACATAATATCATGCGATACTTGTTTTGTTTGTTTTTGGTTTATTGGTTTGTTTATCTTGTATTTATGTTGTTGTATTCCCATATTTTGTTCCAGTAAAAAGATAAGGAAAAGAGGAGGGGGAAAGGAGGAAAAAACTAGCTGGTGAGTTAATGCCTCAATTAAGTTCTATGGTACATAAAACTGATTAATAATAATGATACAATTCTACAATTATTTATAGATTGATGTCATTTATATATATATATATACAGTATTATAATGTTTTTCATTAAAGAATTTCATTTCTTTTCTATATATGTACATTTGCATATAATTGTTATTGTTATTGCTATTATTGTTAATGTTAGTGGGGTAGCAGTGGTGGTAGTATTTATATTTATATTACTACAGAACAATTTGTCCTCATTCCCATCTGCCTCCCTTATAAAATCCAATTCCAAAAACATTTTAAATAAACACTTTATTTCTATACTTTATTAACTGTCTGGGTCTGGCAGCTGTTCTAGTGCTGTCGGTGGGTACGACTGGCACATCTTGTCAGCATGGGCATTACAGGTTCGATTTTTGTTTAGCCTGGCCCCTCCCTTTTGCTGCCTCTGCCGGCGGTCCCATCTCTCATTTAACGTGACTGTGTCGGAGTGCTATCTGGGTTGGATGTGGAGTCTCTAGCTGGGTAGCTAACTGGTGCACACCATGGCTCCAGCCACAGACTATAATCTTAAAATGGCATCCAAACAATGAATTTTGGTCATCTGTCATATACACTATGTATACACTACTATATCTATACATCTATAATTTATATATATATATATATATATATATATATATATATATATATATATATATATATATATATATATATATATAAGGCAACTGCTTATAAATGATTTAGAATGCATTTTAAAAGGAATAATTATTCATTAATGGCCCTCTTTATAAACCCCTAACAAAGACAGCATTAATGCAAAGTGTTACCAAAATTAGTTTGATGTGTCATGGCGCATATGAACACATCTGTGATGGGCACATGGAAATGGCAGAACCCACTTTTTATGTGTGTGTCCTGTACAACATTTGCCTCCATCCTGAATAAAATGAAATTAGCGAACGTGTCTAATTAGCCTTGATTTTCTTTGAAGTGAGACAAGCCTTTGATCTGTTAAATGTCCGTGTGTGTGTGAGTGAGTGAGATATCTATTTTTCACAAAAGTATGAAATAAATCAATAAGCAACGGTAGTGTAACCCCTAAAACCCCTTTAACTAAAAGCTTGAAAAGCATTTTTGCACATGGTGCAGTGCTATAGCAGTGCATTTTGCACCTGGACTGCTTGCAGTTTGTGAATTACACTGTCCAAAGAAGGTGCAACACAACAAGCAATAAAATAAATGTAATGTAATTTCAAAAGTGATTGATTTTACGCTTTACATAAATAGTGCTCCTTCTGTAAAGTGCTTGGGAGCCTCGACTCACAATTGATTTAAATACAGTTGATGCAAGACGAATGAAAAGGACATAAAGGTAGCACAGAATACATTAATAGAGTATAAACAAATGCACTATATGTTATTTATTTATATTTACTGTATCAATCAATTTATTATTGTCTAGTAAGTTAATTTATAATCAAATTCATAGTAGCTTTTCATCCTTCATAAACGTCTTTTAAGAGTAATGTATCATTAATACATTTTTATTTATTCATATAAACAATGTAGTTCATACTTATGATTAAACAAGCAATTATTCAGTGTTTTTTATGATGTTTATTAAGCATTAATACTGTTAGAGTAGTGTCCCTAAAGCAGTAATTAACACAAGCATATATTTTCTTTTATTTCTTTATGAACTACTGAATGAATTCATGCCTTCTTAATGTACCAATAAACACTTTTTACCATGGGTTTGCATCAATTGAAGTATTTAAGTAGGTATTTTTTTAAAGAGGAAAAACATAACTGAGTGTACCTTTAAAACTGTAAAATAGAAATACAATAGTTTGAATTGTCTTTTTATTTTTTTGCCTTGTGCCACATACTGAAATGCTTTATTTCAAACTAAGACTTTCTGTTTAAAAAGTAACAAAACATAAGTATGTAATATGTAGCCTCTTATCAAGTAAAACACACACAAACACACACACACACACACACACACACACACACACACACACACACACACACACAAATGTAATGCCTATTGAAAGTATTTGCAAATTTAAGCTAACTATCTTTTGGTCCAGTGTGCCTATGATCCTTTCAATGCTCCATCTGGAGGCAGCTCACTGGGGTTTGGAAGGGAAGTCTGGAGTGGGTCTACTGTATGTTGAGCATTGTGTGTTGCACTGTTTTGGTTTCTGAACCTATTAGCAAGAATACCTCTCGAGTAAAAAGCCAAGGCTGAAATGTTTTTTTCTCAGCTATGTTTAGGTCACCCTCAGAAAAACAACATAAATCATCCCTTGAGTAGGCCAAGATAAATATTAATTTGCTGTCAAGGACAGGTAAATGTACAAGGATTGCCACTGTAGTGCCACTGAAGGAAATAGACAGTCACCAACAGTTTTTTTTTTATGTGCCTCCCTTCCTGTTCCTTTGAAAGAAGCCTCCGCTCTGAAGGCCGGCACAGGACTGAGGTGAATCGGCTTGACACCGACTGACAGGCAAAGAGGAGGAGTATTCTAAAGTTGCCAGCGTAGCACAGAAGCTTTTTCTCTGCACTGCTTCGTCTCTGTGGATTACCTGTCACAGCCTGTAGGTTGATCCCGGAGACTATAGTGACAGGAAGGACATTACAGGCTGACCAGGGTCTGAACCCCAGAGAACACGGCCGCAAAACAGGCATAAATTATGGCGAGGGAGGCTGTGTTCGTCTGTGTGTTGAAGCCAGTGCTGGGTTTCGTGTCAGTCACGATTTCATTGACCGCAGCAAATTACTGTCATTTGTCTTTGAAGAGCTAACGACAGAATCAAACACCCTTAGAATAAGAATAAAGGCTGGCACAGATTTACTAACGAGCCACCTGGGCATGCTTTAGGGTGCCAAACTGTATTAGGGATTCTGCACACAGCATCAAATATGTACAAAATATGTTTTTGAGCAATTTCCAGTATTGGCATGAGATTGTGCTATTGTAAATAAATAAATAAATAAATAAATAAATATATATATATATATATATAATGTATGTATGTGTTGACTTGTGTGTCTGATATGTAGTGCATTGTCCTCAGGCGATGTTTAAATTTTTTAGTAACTTCAGCTGATGATAAAGATAATGATAATGAAAACCTGGGCATGTGTCTAAATGCTTTAAAGTGCTTGTGGTCCACAAATTGTATCACTCCTTCTGCACATGTTCTAAAATAAAAAATTATATTTGAGCAATTTCTGTTGCAGTACAAGATCGGACCATTATAAATAACTTATAAAACAGAAAGTTCCAGCCCTGAATCCTGATTGGTCAATAGCTTTTATTCACTATGAAGCATGACCTCTTCAATGAGCTTCTATTTGTATCACTGTGCATCACCAATAACTGACCGTTATTCTTGATGCTTAGCAACATTCTGTTTTGTGTTTACAGTGAGGGACTATCCACCTTTTTCCTGAATGTGGAGGTGTTCCAAAATTCATCTGTTTTCAATTTACGGTCTCCAGTGTTTTCACTCACATCAGCGTATATTCTTAGGGGGTAATGTAATGCTTAAGGTATTACATTTGTAAAAATGGTCAAAACACATGCCGATACTTGACAGAGTCGAGATGACTGTTTTTTTTCTTTATAAACAGTTTCTCACCTGAGTGTGTAGATGACATGAAGCGATGATCAGATCATTGATTATTCTGAGTTGTTATGAAAAGTTGAGCCTGAAATTCATTTTTACTCCAAGTAACACTTCAATGGTTGTTGTTCTTCTCTGGTTCGCTCATTTTGGCTGTTTTTACTTGCTGTTAGACAATTAGAATCGGGCAATTAGAATCATAATAGCGCCACCCAGTGGTTGCTCAGGAAAACTGTGAATTGGTGAATAATTTAGCAGACACAGAGATAATTTAGTAGAGATGGGCCACTTCTATTAAAATGAATGTGATAAATTGGATAGCCCAAAGGCAGCCAATGGTCAACTGATGTAGAAAGGAAGTCCTGACAGCTGCACTGTCAGGACTGGAAATAGCCTCCCAAGAGAATTCCAGTGACGGCCGACAGTGGACTGACTTGCTAGAAAGACTTTGACACACTTAAAAACAACAAATGTTGCAACCAAAGTGCTGTACAATATTTTTACAAACATTAATACCAGAATTAAATAGAACTTCCAAAATGTTAAAAAGAACAAAATAATAAAAGATTGTTAAACCTACACATAAAACCCCTATAATTCTCATACAAATTTATAGGCTAATGTTGTATTCCACAACCTGGGGGCCGCAACTACATTCCACAACATTCCACAACCTGGGGGCCACAATTACAAACGGGAACGAGGAACAGAGAGGAGTAACTGATTTGATGAACAAAGAGACCTAAGTGCAAAATGTAGTTGAAGTAGTTGAAGTAAATCATCAATGTACTGAGGGGCTAGACCATGCAAGGCCTTATAAACATACAGCAGAACCTTGAATTTAACTCTGTAGCTAACTGGAAGACAATGTAGGGAAGCGAGAACAGGGGTGATATGCTCTCTTTTCTTGGTACCCGTTAGAAGACTAGCTGCTGCATTTTGGACTACTTGCAGACGTGAAAAAGAAGATTGAGACAGACCTACACATAAGGCGTTGCAGTAATCAAGCCGGGATGTAATAATAGCATGAATTACTATTTCCAAGTCCTTCTGTGAGAGAAATTATTTTCATTTAGCAACCGACCTTTAAAAAAGCTACCTTTAACAACGGTATTTATCTGCTTATCAAACAATAAGCCAAGAGCCAAAAGCAATGACCTCAGTTTTATCCTCATTAAACATGAGGACTGTGGAGCGGAGGGGGGCGGGGCCGGGCTGGAATGTCGCAAGCCCGGTCCCCAATCGGCAGTCGGCAGTGAGGGACTATCCACTATCCATCGGGATAAAGGCGGCCGGTGACGATGGTTCGAGAGAGAGAGAGAATTACGGGCATGTCTGTCGTGTGTGTTTATGTTTGTGCTTTTGGTTTAAGTTTTCATTAAATTGTTATTTATATTGACAAGCCGGTTCTCGCCTCCTCCTTGCCCATCTTAACCCCCTTACATTGGTGCTGAAACCTGGGAAGGAGGAGGGATGCCTGTCGCAGAGTCCTCGACACTGGGAATCCAGTCCCCACTCGCCCCGCGGACGGCCTCCGTTCCCCGCGTCTGGGCGTTCGGGCTACTCCGTCACCCGGCAGATGGCAGCGCCACTCCCCTGGGTGGACGGGAGTGTCGAGGACTCTGCTACGGGCATCCCTCCTCCTCCCCGGACAACAAAACTATGGTATTGTAATAGATTCCAGAATTACTATTTACAGATTGGTCACATGAAGACCAGATGTTAATACTAGATCAAGAGTATGACCCTTTACATGAGTAGGGCCTGAAACTAACTGTGTGAGATTAAAAGAATTTACCATACATAAAAAATACCCGACTAGAGGTTGTGTTTCGTAGCACATGTGAATATTAAAATCTCCCAGAATTAACAGCTGATCAAAATGAGGTACTAGATATGATAAGAGTTCTGAGAATGGGAGGCATTTTAACACCCAGCCAAGAAGCCCTTAAGTGCCCAACAGTCAACTGATGTAGATAGGATGTCCCATCTTACAGGTAAAAGAGCCAATAACCTTTTAGATACAGACATTGCCTGTCAATCATCTCAACAACGCACATCTGCAGTAGCTATACAAACCGGGATTTTTTTTTCCTACATAATATGAGGTAAAGAAGCACAATTTATGATTCCAGTTTTGTCATATGTTATTGCTGATTTGAAATATGTTCTTTAATCGTAATCTTGACAAACCTTTTTTGAGATTTCCCTCTTTCCCCATAGATAGGTGCTGCACTGTCATGAAGGAGAAGAAATAGCCACCGAGAGCATTACAAAGATGGCCGAAGGTGGACTGACTCGCTAGAAAGACTTTGGTCCATGTCGGAATTACCATTATTAGATTCCGACTTGTAAAAATTGTTATTGTCTTCATAGAACAAGTTCTCAAACTTAGAATTCTATGAAAGCTCTGACTTGACAGTCATTTATAATAAACCAATATGGCAGCAGCTTCAACAGTTAAAGGTAGTTAAACATATTTCTGTTTCATATACTATTTTATCATGCCATCATTACCTGGTGCTCTTTCTTTGTTCTTAAAAATTGTTTAACAACATACAGTATAGAGGTGAATTAATGAATCAATGTAGTGAAAAGCATTTTGTTGTTAGTAACTAAAAAGCTGTTATTATGTGTGTTGCCAACAAATAACTTCCACATTCTGAGGGGATGAACCAGAACCCTTCTAATTGGGGCACCTACAAGCTTAGCCTAAAATAGCATAACAAGGCATTCCTATAGACATTCTATGGGGATACACTCCCGAGGAGACAATAGTTGATTTAAATGCAGAAGATGTCTCAGTAGGCTGAATAAAAAGCATTTGTGAGGATACAGCTCATAACTTAATGAACTGACCTTTCCACTAATCTTCAACATGTTTCCACTAATCTTCAACATGTTTTACAGTAAACAATCATTGTGGAATAAGCTATGTGTGGAGTTTATTATGATAAATAGACATTCACAAAAAATTTGCGACAAGTAGGTGTCAGTTTACGGCTCTCCCCATTCATGGTATCGGCAAACGTTGACTTACTGTCATATGACGCAAGTTGACCATTACGCTTTCTCCTATTATAGAACCACGGTGGTTGTTATCTCCATATATATATATTCAAGTATTTTGAGTTGCCATCTTGTAATTACAAGCATCACAGCATGTTTTGCTCAAATTATGCTTGTTTACCAAAACTAGAATGGACTATTTTAGTGGTTGATGTTCTCACGTCATATACTGTATTAGGGTCACGTGACAAAGCCCACATCCCCGGACGATGTCCAAAATGTAGCCATAACGCTTGCATGTGTGGCGGTGCGGTGGAGGATAAAGATAACACTAATACTACAAGATGTGCAAGATAGAAATGCTGACCCCACCCCATTTCTGTTAACAGGGAATTACCCAAACTACCCAAAATAAGGCACACAGATTCATTACCACAGAAGGCAGGAGATGACGTGGGTATCAATACAAAAATAATTTTATTTCGCAGGCAATAAATATATAAACCTGTTAAAATGACAGTGGTGCAAACATTAATTTAGACCCTCTACAATGTAGCTCAATGCAACAAAAAAAAAAACACAAAACAGAGAGGACATATGAGCTGAGGCTTACCAGTAGGGTGGCCGGCTGACAAGTGAGTATCCTAAGATCACACCACTCACCCAATTACACTTCACACAATCACACTCACACACACACTACGTGAGGGAAAAGCGGTTGCCAGCAGCAAAACACTGTGAGAGAAACACCACCACCAAAGGGCAAGGACAGCTAGCCTCCCTACCCTAAACAAAAAGATTGCAGTTAGCCACCAGACACACATTCATCTACACAGATTTTAATAGAACTCAAACATAAAGAGGTCCACATTTGACATTTTGCTGACAAGTTACCAACAAGTAGTAACTTAGGTTCATAGGTTCACATCGAATGGCCAGCAAAGCCCAAACACAACTGGTAAGGTAGCTAATTGCTATAAAGAGAAGAAACAAAACAAAAAAAAATCACACACTACAAATGAGAAACAATTATTAATTGGGCTTCAGCCAAATTAAACCAAATAAATTAAAATAAACCCACGATTATACAGCAAACGAACCCAAAGAAAATGAACACATCTGAGCCAGGCTTTCACCAAATACTTGGATCAAAACATTAAACATATCAGCAATAAAGAAAAAAAACACATTTGTTGTTCTCTGGTAGTAGACAACCAAACCTTCCCACTCAGTGCCTCAGGAAGAACACACACGTGCCGCTGGTGGTAATATAATAAGCGGACTAACATGCACAGGTCACGGCACGTTTCACAGATTTAGGTTCTGAAACAAGAGCCACCCTTCCACTCAGCTTCAGTGTGAAATAAAGGACCGCATAGAAAAATAAACCAAAACGACCGGGATAAATCCAAGCAACAAAAAAACAATAATAGTCAGAGGAGCAACAGCAGACCAAAACAGTGCCATCTCACGGCATTGTCTGAGGAGCACTCGCCCCACGGCCCCTAATGATGGAATGCCCTCAAATGAGCAGACTGACCAACTAACTGGGTGTACAGTAATAGACAGCCCGCACAAAGATGACACTAACCTGGCTCCCGCAGAATCGCACGCATACACAGGAACAGTCATAACAATGACGCATACCCAAGTTGCATAAACTCTGCCTTAAATAGGTAGGGGACGACCGCTAATAGGCTGTCGCTACCACCAATCCCGTGACAACCACAAACATTAGGGCAGGACCTAACCTACCTTGCTACACATGCATACCAAAAAGAACGTAATGTTTTACAGGCCAAAAAGTGCATCCTTCATCAAATACAGAACTTACTGTGACAGTACTTGGTTTCATACGCAGGGATGAAGAAACTCTATATCAGAAATAGTTGCTTAAAAACCATTGGAAAAAGTGGCTCAGAAAAGCTAAGGTAGTTCTGGTAAGAGCCCGAGCATCATTTGTTTGCACATGCTACTTGCTTTGATACTTTAGTTATTAAATGCAATAACATTAAGATGTTTTTAAGTGACTTAAATGGATAGTTCACTCAAAAAATTAAAATTCTCTCATCATTTACTCACCCTCATGCCATTCCAGATATGACTTCAGCAGTCTTTCTTCTGCTGAATGCAAATGACGATTTTTAGAAAAATATTTCAGCTTTGTAGTTCTAGAGGGGCCTGACAGAAGACTGCCCCCCCCCCATGCCCCCACCCCAATCAGATAATATAACACTCGAACCAACCCCACCTCCCCAGTCGGATGGAATTTCAGTGCCATACCAGACTGTTCCCTCAAATTTCTGTCCACCAAAGAAAGCTAAACCGATCTGGGATGGTATAGGGGTTAACAAATAATTATATCATTTTCATTTTCATCTTTTTAATTGTCAAAATACTTTTTGGGCCCCTCTATATCCAACATTTTTAAATGAGACAAAAACATCAACTGTTTCCAAATATTATTTTAAGAGCAAATCCATAAGCACACCTGCACTTTTCGAACAAGGTGTGTGAACTGAAATCTGTGATATGAACTTATATGCTTTATGACGTTTTAGCTTGATGTTCCTTTTAAGGCCACAGATATAACACCCAAAGAATCCCAGGAGGAGACAATACAAAGTAATTCCAACCGGGCTGGTGTAAAGATTTGCTCTTCATGAGAGAACTTCAAAAAACGATAAGCCCAGATATATGACTGATGCCCTTTTCCTGTTCACAAAGCAACGCAGCACATCAAATACTATCACAAAAGAACCCCAACTTTTCAAACCTTCTTTTTAATCGCTGCATTTCCCTTCAAAACCAGTTAATCTATAGTACATACATTCAAACAGCATTTATTAATAATTTCCCAATGACTTAATCATTTCTCATATTGCCAATTACAGAGGGCCTCCTTTGTCACAGAAACGGCGTTGTATTCGGGCATACATTTCTGCAGATATTCTCTATTAAATAGCAATTAACCCAGAACACACCCCCGTATGTTGAGTAAATTGCAAGATAATGCATTATAAATTGGTCTGGTGGAATTAAGCAAAAACCAATTAAAAGCTGAGTAATGCCAGAACAAGTTTTATTACCTTAAATAAAATCTATTTTGCTTTGAGTAAAAAGAAATGAAATAAACAGACAGACAGACAACTATAATGGTGTGTGACATTACCATCCTCTTTGGATTGTTTTGAACATTGAAGCACCCAAGAAAAATTGCTTCATTAAATGAAACATCCCGCCAGAAGGGCAGACAGTTAATTAAATGATACTGGCGGCGCACTGACGAGAGGTTGGTGCAAGGTGTAAGGATGATTAGATGCCAGCAAGGCCACGGGATCTTTTACGTTTAAACTAAACAGTTTAAATAGTATAAAATATCAAATATACAAAAGTCTCAGATCTCACAGCAAAGATTACAGACTCATTAGTCATCAAATAAACGCACATTGACAGCAATTTAATTCTAATTCAAAGGAATACAAAGGAATAGTTCACCCAAAAATGAAAATCCTGTCATCATGGTCACACTTATATTGTTTCAAACACGTATGACTTTCTTCTATGAAACACAAACGATGTTAGGTAGACTTCTTCTGCTCGGTGGGGAATTTGCCCAGAACAGATCCATATGTCCAACACCAACAGATGCTTAAATTGTGTACAATCAATAAAGTATTCATTCAAGAATTCAAGTTAGTGTTCGTTTGACGGAAGTGGTCCTGACTGAATTACAATTATGTTTAAAATTAGGGACATCAATTTGACATATTTACGTTAGATCACCAGCAAGATGATCAGTATTCACTACCAATACAACTTCCATGCAATAATGAATAAAGAAATGTAACCATTGCAAATGTATTTATATTTTCAGTGAATAGATTGAAGATACAAACCAAAATAAGCTCTTTTAAAATGAATCAAACATCTTTTCTTGCATGCATTGCATTTTCCAAACATTTTGTGTGCATCCAGTGTTACCTGTGGAGGCGTCCGTGACCATTTAATGGTAGGCTACATCATAAATCTGTCAGTTTCATTCAAACTTGCACATTTTTGTCTGCAAAACCCATAACTTTTAGAACGCCTTTAGATGGCTTTCACACGTCTTAATTCCAGTGACCACACTATGACTCTGCATGCCATTTATATTTCAAAATTAAATGTTATTTAATTAATCATCATGTCTTTCTATGTCAGTTACAATTTAAAATACAAATGTATTTAATTAATCATTTTCAGTTTTGCTGTTTGACCATAATGGGTCATAGATCTTTATTTAGCTCTTTACATCAATGCTAAAAAGTCATGGCAACAAAATATTATGTCCAGGGAATAAGATCAATTTCTCAAGGCCACGAGAATAGAATGTCATTACGTCATCATTAAAGTCATGGCCACGAGAAAAGGATGTTGTTCCTTCAACATATTTTCACGTTCCCACGAGTTAATATGATCCTATATGTTCTAAGTGAAGCCATCCCGGAAACTGTATGTTAATTTAGTACAGTTAATGTTAAAAAGATAATTCAATTAATCATGCCCCGACCCCTGCGTCAATTCTGTAATAAGGAATGCCCCTACCATCAGTATAATTCAACTGAAAAAAGCTTTATGTGCCATCTTGATGTTTTTGCAAATCTGTGTCAGAAAGGGGCAGTCAGCGCTCCAGCTGTACAGGTGACACACCTCATCAGGTGTGACGTCAATAACAGCTGAACCGACCACAACAGAATGCAGGGATCTGAAGAGACATTTTTTTTCAAACTATGTTAACACATTGCTTATGACTAGAGAAGCTGAAAAGTAGTGATAAATAAAACAAATAACATTTTGTCTTTTAAATCTGCCTTTTGTATTGTCTCAATGCTTTACTTGTCAGCTGCTACAATATATGTACATGATGTTATGTATTTAAATGATCTGCATTATATTATATCTATAATTATTGAAAGTGTTGAGGGACCTTCTGAGTAAATACTGATATCTAATTAATTCCAATTAGTTAGATTCATTATTCAGCACATCATGTAATTAAAATTTGATTCCATTTTAATTGAATGGCAATCTTATGTAAAATACTACTATTATTAAAGCTATCTTAAATTTCATTTCATCTCATGCGTTGAAAGAGTAACTTTCACGCTTTCAGCGTGGCATTGGATCTCTTACGCAGACAAGCTGCCTCTCTCTAGCGTGGTTTCAAAGTGAACAGCTGCGGTGGTCGGAATATGAACAGACAAGTAGCATAGGTTGTGAATGAGTTGGAAAAATTCAATACCCTCCCTGTCGCCCAGACAATATTGCATTTTTTCTCCCTTTAAATCTACATTTTGTTTTATATCTACTTTATTTCGACATCTGCCGGTCCACAAGTCTGCCACTCCGGTTTAAACTAAGGAGGTTTTGTAAGGGATAATGTACAGTCAGCTGGTTGTTATTGCACAATAAACCCTGACATGAAGCGGATGACACCTGTATCACCCTGAAGGGGTTTATTCTGTGATAACAACCGTCTGACTGTACATTATCCTGCTTATTAAATGGCTTCTAATCAAATAAATAAAGGGGCATAAAATATTGATTTGCATTGAAATAATGTAATTTGAGGAGAAGGAAATAACTAAACAGCTGAACTAAACCTCCGGTGTGCGTCACAGTTCTGTTGGATTATTTTGTGAAAATGATCATCTGACTCCTCATTATGCATCTTATTACAGTTCTACTTGCCAAATAAATAAATGTATTTGAAACAGAACCCAGATGAGCGGTCTGAAATGTCTTAATCCACAGACGTGTGGTTGTTACAGTGCAATATCTGACTGCTGGATGGCGCCATTAACCAGTCATTATCGAGTATTCCAGAGAGCAATGTGAAAAATAGTTTTAAGTCCCACCTCTGACATAGGAATTAGCCAATCATAATGTAGACATTTGGGGCGGCAATCATATCGCATTCCACCCATCTGAACACACCACTGAGGTGAACTAACCCTTTAATGGCAAATTGTATGCAGCAAAACATTTTTAAATGTAAGAGCAGGTTTAGTGTGTCATGTGCACTGCCTGGAACTCAGATATAGGATGGACTTTGCAGGGAGCAAACTTCCACACACTTCAAGCTGTCCACTGCTTGCATCATCTTGATTCAGGATAGACTACACTCACCTTAAATTGAATATATAGACAATAAATTAATGCCAGCTAAAGCCTTCATCGGTGTCACGACTGGTGTGGAAGCAGGACAAGACAGACGAGAAGTGCGGATCCAAACGCGTTTTTATTTACAAGCAAAAATAAACAAACACAGGAACGAAAGAAAAGGTCCACGATGGGAAAATTAAACTAAAGCACCAAACAACATTCAGAAGTATACCAGTGAGAAAAACAACCACGAACGATAAGAAAACCTCGAGCGAACACAAATTAACATCTAGGGCAAACGTTGACAAACATGAGGAACATCCAGGAGCAGAGAACATGAAACGATAACATTAACATTCAACGAACGACAAAGGAAAGGGAAAACAAGCGGGTTTATATAGACAGGACACGGTGATAACAAAATCACGAACAGGTGCGGACAATAACACTGTGCTGGCAGAGAGAGCCGGGAAAGATGGGAAATGTAGTTTTGACACAAAGACATTGAAACACGGGTTGGACAACAAGGAAAACGTGACATGGAACGTGAGCAGTGACAAGTGAAACAGAAAACACGGGGCAGACAACACGGGAACGTAACAATCGGCCAAATAACAAAGAACACTGCACCTAAGTGCATGACCCCAGTCAATTTGAGGTGGAGTTCAACAAACTTTTCATTCACAATCTTTTATTTTTAAACATTACCCATCAACATCTTCCCAGTTTGGTCATTAAACAAGACTGTGGAGGTGAGGGCATGGACGAGTGCCCATCTGGAGAGAGAGAAACCGGTAAGGAGATCCACCTGAGATGAATTGCTACTAATTACTGTTTCTATGTTCGCAGTGTGAGATGGGGGGAGATAAAAGTGGCCCAGTCCACAGAGAGACAGAGGGAGAGAGCAGACGAGAGACTTTTTTGATGCTGAAATGCTGAACTTTGTGTATGCTAAGAAGCAGAACTTGATATATATATATATATATCGACTGACAACAAACCCCTGTTGAGTGTATCTGGAAAGTAACCCGTGTGTGTGTGTGAAATATTAAAGAACCTGACTCACGTTAACCGTGGAAACCGGCTCCCGCCTCCTCCTTATCTGTCTGTCAACGAACTTTGTCAAAAAGACGTGTACCACTCATAGTTAACTAATATTGGCATTATACTGTATTTTTGCTGTATAGCCAGAGTGGTACTGGCTCCCCCAGATGAACGCACGATGAACGCACGCATGGCGCTGAGTTGCCCACAGCGGGAGAGGGATAAACTGTTGCACTGTTGCTGAAATCCAGGACTGGAAGATGATGCGGCATCAGAAATTCCTCGCCACTGATGGAGGATCACAACGCCGAGGAGAGGATTTGTTCCATGGTACTAGAGCGGTCCGCTAGGAGACGTAGGAGACGTTGCTGTCCGCCAGGAGGTGGAGGAACTGTTACTGCCTGCCAGGGGACTGAGGAATCACTGCCATCTGCCAGGAAGCAGAGGAGCTGTTTCATCTGCCAGGGGACAGAGGACCCGCTGCCGTCTGCCGGGAGGCAGAATCCAGTGGCATCGCCCAGTGTCACAGAGGATCACTGGACAGATGAGGACCGAATGGAGGCATGGAACCAATTTGTTTCCTTTTTGTGTGTCGTCGTGTGTTGTTATGTTTCAGTTCAGCAATTTACGTTGGAAGTAAAGTCTCCTTCCCGAACTGTTACAATAATTTTCTCCATGAACTAACATCTTATGGAGTATTGTGTTTGCCTTGCCACAGTCACCTTTGGTTTTCTCACTGGTGGCCTAATGTCAATACTTTTTAAGGTATCATTATAAATCTTGTAATTCAACATTACATCAATATTTTCTGTCACAGCATAATTTTCTGTAAAGCTATTTGAAAAATGTGTGACGTGAAAAACACTATACAATTACAAATGACTTGACTTGACGTGGACATTAGATTATGGGTTTATTGGACTGGAACAGAAATGATGGATGACACCATGGAATCAGAAAGCATCAAAGCCCATATGCTTTAAGAAATACCAACAAATAACTGAGTAAATGAATGTATCAAGCATTAATCTAGTGTACTGCTTATGTAATTTAATATCACACTCATTTATTCTTCCAGACATCTCATCCATGCAATGGTATGCTAATTTAATTTGTTAATTGTATCAACACATTTCCTCGATGGACTACTCTCTCAGATCTCTCCTCTTTCATACTCTTTAGTTTTTATTTTTTTAATCTTTTAATTTGTATTTATTTATTGACGCTTCAATGACAAACTCTGTCAGTCGGATGTAAATAG
Source organism: Xyrauchen texanus (assembly GCF_025860055.1). NCBI lineage: Eukaryota > Metazoa > Chordata > Actinopteri > Cypriniformes > Catostomidae > Xyrauchen > Xyrauchen texanus. The sequence goes on along the minus strand of NC_068279.1, from coordinate 54,425,014 downwards.
TGCCATCTTATGTTTCTTATGACTCACCTGTTAAAGCGGGGATGGCATCTTCTTAATACAGACACCAACAGCAACATGATATTGAATATAATTCTGATTGCAGACAGCCCATACATCATAGAGCAGTGCCACTGTTTCTGGTCTTTCGTGCTTAAAATCAACAATGTTTTTGTTGCCATCAAATTAAACAAATAAATAAGTATAATATGTAATATGAATTCAAAAAATTATTAAGTTTAAGTCTGAAAAGTCTAAATATTGACATGGTCCACATAAGCCTCTTTTTGGGAGAACAACTAGAAAGCTCAGCCTTTGAAACTGTCCAGGCAGGATGAATAATTTTGCTGTAAAAGAGGTATCTAAAATAAAGCAAACTGATTTGGATTCACTTAAACTGGTGTTAAGATGTACAAAACACCCGATTTACCTCTTAAACTGCAACAACTTTCTGATAACTAACAACATGTATTCCTTACAGTGACCTTTCCTCTTTTTTCCAAATTTAACATGTAAATATGTTTTATATACAACTCCTATTCCAAAGAGTTGGGACAGTATGAAAAATGATAATTAAAACAAAAAGGAGTGATTGAAATTGAAAACACTACAACAACATATTATATGATGTTTTACCTTGTAAATGTTTTTTGTTTATTTATGTACAGTAATGTCAAATCAAATGATTGCAACACGCTCCAAAAACGTTTAGACAGGGGCAATTTATGGCTAATAACAATTTGACGAGTTGAAATAACAAGGTGATGTGAAATAGGAGATATTAAACAGGTGAGGTAATGTGTCATAGTATATAAGGAGCCTCCAAAAAACAGCCTTGTCTTTCAAGAGCAAGATCATTCGAGACTTGTCAGTTTGCCAACAGATGCTTCAGCAAATAATCCAGCACTTTGAGAACAATGTTCCCCAGAGACAAATTGGAAGGATTTGGGGCATTTCACCCTCTACAGTGCACAATATAATTAAAAGATTCAAGGAATCTGATCAAATCTTGGTGCGTAAAGGGCAAGACGAAAACCACTTCGGAATGCGCATGATCTCTGATTCCTCAGATGTCACTGTCTTAAAAAACATCATTCATCTGTAATGATATCATGAACATTGGCTTGGGATAACTTTAGTAAACTTTTGTTAGTCAACACCCCTCACCGCTGCATCCACAGATACAAGTTAATAACAAGTTTAGACTTTACTATGCAAAGCAGAAGCCATACATCGACACTGTCCAGAAGAGCTGCTGAGTTCTCTGGGATCATTCTCATTTTAGATGGAAAGTAGGACAGTGGAACCATGTTTTTTGATCCAAATAGTCCACATTTCAAATAGTTTTTGAAAAACACTGCTGTCATGTTCTCCGGGCCAAAGAGGAAAAAGACCATCCAAGCTCCAAGAGCCAGTGTCTGTATGGGCCAGGGATGTCTCTGTGCCCATACATTGGTAACTCACACATCTGTGGGACCACCAGTAATGCAGACAGATATGTACAAATTTTGGAGCAGCATATACTGCCATCCAGCACCGTCTTTTCCAGGGACGTTCTGGCATTTTCAGCAGGACAGCTTCAAACCACATACTGGCTCAATAAGCAGAGATTGTGGGTGCTAAATTGGCCTGTCTGCAGTTCTGATCATCTCCAGTTGAGAATGTTTGGTGAAGTGCACAATATGGAAATGAAGAGTCGAAGACCCCGTACAATTGTGCAGCTAAAGACCTGCATAATAAATGAATGGGGGAAAATTCCACTTTTTAAACTTAACAAATTTGTGTCTTCAGGATAAATGCTTAAGAAGTGTTATTAGAAGAAATGCATTGACTTAGTCATTTATTTACTAAATGTTTTTGCTATATTTGAGGCCCTGTAATTGGAATGAGCGTATCAAAAACCCATGAGTGTGGACCCATTGGAGGGCAAGTCTGGTGCCAGTAGCCACAGTTATTCCAGCTCCAATAGCGTATATTGAAATTTCTGCAGTTAAAAATCTCCCAATGTTAATTAGTCATCCAGGGCCAATGAAATAGCTTCAAGCCTAGGGGAGTCACCCTCCTTGGCTTAAGTCACTGGCACTGTGAACCTGGAGGAACAGCTCCTCCCAATGCAGTCACTCAGGGTCTTTACCCTCTTCCTCAAGCCGAGAGGCACCACCCTTCTCGGCTTCGGTGATAATTTTGCCCGTATATCAACTTCCTGGAACACCTGTGGGCTAGTGAGTGTGGAAGAGGCCCAGGAGAGTTGATTGTTTGTCAGTTAAGCTTGCTGCTTTTGGGGGCATTGTGTTTTTTCCTTGGCTGATTTCATCTAGGGCCTTAGGACAAATCTTATAGCTGGGGAACGTGCCTGCACCTGGCTTCACTCATTGGCACAAGTGCTCTGGTCCATGTTGGATGTGCGGCCGCAGGGAGGGGCATAGACAAAGGTTCCCTGGATGGATATACTACCATCATCCAGGAGGGGATGTGCAGACCTATCATCTGTCCGAGTTTGGTGCGGATATGGGCATGCCCGACTGAGCTGTGGGGCTAAACGTGGAGGTTTTGCTAAGCCTGCCAAAACCACATAAAGTCTACATAAAAATCCAATATAAATTTAGCATCCCCTCGCTATAAATTAAGCATGGCTGCAGTAAAACCATAGTAACCAACAACTTGACCATGATGTTACTACACTAACCATATTTTAAACATGATATTTGTAGTGAAACCCTAAGTAACAATATATTAAAACAAAAACTATTATAATAAAAATGATATTTTTGGGGGGTTAATATGGTAATTGTTTTGTCCACTAAATGCAAAAATTAATAATAATTACAACTAATTTCTTGTTCAGCTAATTATCAATTCACAATACAAGAACTTTAATTTTGTTACAATTTCAATATTTTTTTATGATTTTATAAATTATATGTTTAAATTAATTTTATAAGATGTTGACTGCTAAACTTGCCTTTGAGGAAAGGCAAGACGGTATGTATGACACAGACACACAAGAAACCTAAACTCTTAACATGTAAACCTCAATAAACAATCCTCAAACCTCTTTAAAGATGAGCTATTAATATCCCCACACAACAATAAACATGGTGGCAAAAATAATAATAAAATAAATGTATGTATATTAATTTGGCAAACAGCAAACAAATAAGCCTATAACACTAAGAGCATAATTTGTTCATTTTGAAATGCATGTTGGGACAAAATTTGGTGGAATATTGTTTGTCTAATGTGTTGGTATGTAGATGCAAAGTAATTTATAATTTGTAAATTGAAAAACCTCCATAAGCTGGATAAAATATAATTATTTTTTTTTTCCATTGTGGTCGCAGGCTGGGCATCCCCACTGTTTGCCAGGTTTTGTAACTTGAATGTTCCTTCCCTCTCTTCACAGATTTTGACTGCAAAGGAGTGTTGATACATTGATAAATATTTCACCATCCTGCATGGCTAGTGTGATGAATGAGCAGCGAAGGCAGACGAGGAGATGCGGATCCACATGCAGTTTAACTTTATTAATGACCAAACAAACAAACAAGGCAGGTACACGAACAACTCGGGAACAAAGAAAACAGCCACAATGGGCAAAAAGGAAACTAAACACGATGAGACGTAAACAGAGAACTCGGGCAGGGAACACAGACCAGGCTTAACAACATTCAACGATATACAGTGACTAAACAAACAGACAGGGTGTAAATACGTGGACATGGGAAGACAGGAACCAATGAACAAACAGAACTCAAACAAGATAACTAGGTGATAAACTAAAACAAAAGACAACTAACGAGGGCAGGTGAAAACAATGAACAGCGAACACGAACGCTAACAGGGAGACTGTGGAGCTACAAAAGGGACAAAAGTGAAAACTAAGGAATTACAAAAGTGACAAAAATGGTAAACAAAGGGGCAACGGTGAGACAAGACAAGGTATACATAACAGAGCCCCCCCCCTCAAAGGATCGGATCCCAGACGATCCTAAAGAAAAAAACCCATAGACAAAAACCCACAGAAAACAAAGTGATGGCACCAGGCAGATAGGGGGGGGGCACAAGGGCAAGAAGGCAGTCCAAGGGGCACAAAGAGCAGGCAGGAAGTCCAAGGGGGGCAACGAGGGGAAATGAGACCGTCCACGGGGGCACAAAGGGAAATGAGACAGTCCACAGCGCCAATTAGGCAGTCCCTGGGGGCACAAAGGGACAGGTTTAGGGGGCCAGGGAGGTATCGACCGGGCAGGGACAGGTTTAGATGGCCCGAGGGCTGGCCATAAGGCAAGGACCGGCTCAGGGAGCCTAGGAGGAGGCCACAGGACGGAGGCCGGTTTTGGTGGCCTGGGAGATGGCCGTGGGCCAAGGGCCGGTTGAGGGGACCTGGGAGGTGGCCACTGGACAGAGGCCGGTTTAGGTGGCCTAGGAGATGGCCATGGGGCAAGCACTGGTTCAGGGGGCCTGGGAGGAGGATTGGCCACTAGGGAAGCCGGCGGAGCCGAGGGAGGCCCGGGAGGTGGAGCCGAGGGAGGCGATGGCATAGGAGGCTCAGAAGGCGGAGCTGAGGGAGCCACTGGAGGCGGAGCCGGGGAGGCTCAGGAGGTGGAACCGAAGGAGGCTCTGGAGGCAGAGCCATAGGAGGGTCGGGAGGTGGAGCCGGGGGAGGCTCAAGAGGCAGAACCAAGGGAGGTTCAGGAGGCAGAGCCGTAGGACGCTCTAGAGGCGGAGCCCTAGAAGGCTCTGGGGTCTAAGGGCGCAGAGCCGTAGGAGGCTCGGGAGGCTCTGGGAGCAGAGCCGTAGGAGGCTCGGGAGGCGGAGCCGTAGGGGGCTTGAGAGGCGGAGCCCTAGGAGGCTCGAGAGGCTCTGGGAGTAGAGCCGTAGGAGGCTCGGGAGGCGGAGCCGTAGGGGGCTTGAGAGGCGGAGCCCTAGGAGGCTCGAGAGGCGGAGCCCTGGAAGGCTCGAGAGGCTCGAGAGGCGGAGCCCTGGAAGGCTCGAGAGGCTTGAGAGGCGGAGCCCTGGAAGGCTCGAGAGGCTTGAGAGGCGGAGCCCTGGAAGGCTCGAGAGGCTCAAGGGGCGGAGCCCTGGTAGGCTCGAGAGGCTTGAGGGGCGGAGCCCTGGAAGGCTCGAGAGGCTTGAGGGGTGGAGCCCTAGGAGTCTCGAGAGGCTTGAGGGGCGGAGCCCTGGAAGGCTCGGGAGGAGGAGCCCTGGAAGACTCGAGAGACTTGAGAGGCGGAGCCTTAGGAGGCTCGAGAGGCTTGAGAGGCGGAGCCCTGTAAGACTCGAGAGACTTGAGAGGCAGAGCCCTAGGAGGCTCGGGAGGAGGAGCCCTGGAAGGCTCAAGAGACTTGGGAGGCAGAGCCCTGGAAGGCTCGGGAGGAGGAGCCCTGGAAGACTCGGAAGACTTGAGAGACGGAGCCCTAGGAGGCTCGGGAGGAGGAGCCGTAGGAGGCTTGAGGGGCAGAGCCCTGGAAGGCTCGGGAGGAGGAGCCCTGGAAGACTCAAGAGACTTGAGAGGCAGAGCCCTAGGAGGCTCGGGAGGAGGAGCCCTGGAAGGCTCAAGAGACTTGGGAGTCGTAGCCCTGGAAGGCTCGGGAGGAGGAGCCCTGGAAGACTCGAGAGACTTGAGAGACGGAGCCCTAGGAGGCTCGGGAGGAGCCCTGGGAGGCTCGGAAGGCTCGGGAGGCAGAGTACTAGGAAGCTTGGAAGGCGGAGCTCTGGAAAGCTCGGAAGGCTCGGAAGGCAGAGTACTAGGAAGCTCGGAAGGCGGAGCTCTGGAAAGCTCGAGAGGAGGAGCTCTGGGAGGCTCGAGAGGCGCTGACTCTTGGACGGGCGCGACCACTGGCGCTGGCCCTTGGATGGTCATGGCTACTGGCGCTGGCTCTTGGACGGTCGTGGCTACTGGCGCTGGCTCTTGGACGGTCGTGGCTACTGGCACTGGCTCTTGGGCGGTCATGGCTACTGGCGCTGGCTCTTGTGCGGTCATGGCTACTAGCGCTGGCTCTTGGACGGTCGAGGCTACAGGCGCTGGCTCTAGGACGGTCGAGGCTACAGGCGCTGGCTCAGGGACGGTCGAGGCTACAGGCGCTGGCTCAGGGACGGTCGAGGCTACAGGCGCTGGCTCAGGGATGGTCGAGGCTACAGGCGCTGGCTCAGGGACAGTCGAGGCTACAGGCGCTGGCTCAGGGATGGTCGAGGCCTCAGGGATGGTCGAGGCTACAGGCGCTGGCTCAGGGACGGTCGAGGCTACAGGCGCTGGCTCACTGACTTCTGAGGCAACAGGCACTGGCTCACTGACTTCTGAGGCGACAGGCTCTGGCTGGGTTACCGTGGTATGTGCTGGCTTGGGTTCGCTGGGTGCTGAGGGCAGAGCCAAGGGGGGTTTAGGGCACGGGGCTGCGGCAGGCGGAGGCTGGAGAGCAGAGACCTTTCCCCTTCTCCTCTTCCTCCGGACTGATGCGACTGGCGAAGCTGGGACGCTGTTCCTGGTCTGCGTGGCTTCAGGCTCGCTGGCCGTGGCTGGCAAGGGCTCCGGCTCGCTGGCGGTAGAGGCCGCAGGCGCAGGCTCGCTCATAGTGACATGCGTGGGCACTGGCTCGCTCACAGTGACATGCGTGGGCGCTGGCTCGCTCACCGTGACAGGCGTGGGCGCAGGCTCGCTCACCGTGACATGCGTGGGCTCTGGTTTGCAGACCGGGGCAGGCGTGGGCTCTGGCTGGTTGGCCGTGGCATGCGTGGGCTTGGGCTCGCTGACCGTGGCTGACGTTGGCCGGGAGGCGGAAGCCCGTCTTCTTCTCCTCCTCCGGGCAGACGAAGTCGACCGGGCTGGCTCATGGACGACGACAGGTGTGGGGACGAGCTCGCTGACCGGTGGGGCAGATGGAAGAGGACGAGCCAAGGACGACTGGAGGGTCACCGCTGTGGGAGGAGAGGCAGGATCCTCAACCACACCCACAGTAAACAGCGAGCTGCATGCCAGAAGTGTCTTCTCCATGAACTCGTAGAGCGTCCAGCCACGTGTCGCCGGCGGCAGACAACTAAGCGAACCGGTCAGGCTAGCCTGGAAGAACACCACCAGGGAGGAGTCAGGAAAGTCGGTGGCGCTCGCTAGGTCCAGGAAGTCCCTAATGTGATCCTCCACCGGGCGGCTTCCTTGCTTCAGGTCCAGGAGGTGGCAGCTTGCCCGGAGAACCACTGGATCCATTGTTTGGTCTATCATTCTGTGATGAATGAGCAGCGAAGGCAGACGAGGAGATGCGGATCCACATGCAGTTTAACTTTATTAATGACCAAACAAACAAACAAACATTTGTAAATTGAAAAACCTCCATAAGCTGGATAAAATATAATTATTTTTTTTTCCAGTGTGGTCGCAGGCTGGGCATCCCCACTGTTTGCCAGGTTTTGTAACTTGAATGTTCCTTCCCTCTCTTCACAGATTTTGACTGCAAAGGAGTGTGGATACATTGATAAATATTTCACCATCCTGCATGGCTAGTGTGATGAATGAGCAGCGAAGGCAGACGAGGAGATGCGGATCCACATGCAGTTTAACTTTATTAATGACCAAACAAACAAACAAGGCAGGTACACGAACAACTCGGGAACAAAGAAAACAGCCACAATGGGCAAAAAGGAAACTAAACACGATGAGACGTAAACAGAGAACTCGGGCAGGGAACACAGACCAGGCTTAACAACATTCAACGATATACAGTGACCAAACAAACAGACAGGGTTTAAATACGTGGACATGGGAAGACAGGAACCAATGAACAAACAGAACTCAAACAAGATAACTAGGTGATAAACTAAAACAAAAGACAACTAACGAGGGCAGGTGAAACCAATGAACAGCGAACACGAACGCTAACAGAGAGACTGTGGAGCTACAAAAGTGACAAAAATGAAAACTAAGGAATTACAAAAGTGACAAAAATGGTAAACAAAGGGGCAACGGTGAGACAAGACAAGGTATACATAACAGCTAGTGTTCTTGTTTGTATTGTTAACCTGGTTTCATGACCATGCCGTCCTCCCTCTTTCCACTCTGTTTGTGAAGAGGAGTTTATTTTCAGTGTTTAACTATCCCGTCTGCTAGTGTCATTGTATTATGCTCCTGGTCTATGATTGTTCTGTCTCTTCTCTTCCCACAATGTGTCATGAAGAAGAGTTTTAACTCCGAGTAGTTTTAATTCCTGGAATGCTAGTGTCATCGAACACGTTTACTTGCACATTTTTACACTGATTATGCTTAATAAGCCAACAACTTGTGTGTTCATGTAAATACGTTAAATAAATTCTGTGCCAGGCTGCACGTAACCTTCCCCAACGGCCCATAAAAACGTCATACACTTTTTAGGTCTCTTGAGGGAGGGGGACAAGTGACATGCCAAGCATGGGAGCAGGCAGTGCCTTTTTTCTCTCTATGTTTACCATAGAGCTGTAAGAAGCAGCTGGGGCCATATAACGCTATAACACGCACCGGGGAAGGTGTTCTTTTCTGATCCTATTCTTTCAGGGGGGAGAGACCCCCATGGAGACCATATCCTGCAAATTGTGGGAGGTCTCATGTGGCAAATACGTCACATGGGCTTACAAGCCACACATGGAAGTGGCGCGGTGGTAGGTCCTTCCTGGTGAGGGAGGAGCTCTACAAACACAGCGACCAGGGGCAGAGGGAGCTGCCCTAGGGAGACGTGGGTCCACCGACTGGGGGACCGTACCACGGAAAATACAACACATGGGGTAAACGTGATGTCCGATATCTGTGGAGCACATTTTCTTGTACAGAGTAATTAGTACCCATAGAGGGTCTGGTCGGGAATACCTCCACCGAATTCATGAGTCAGAGGGCTATGGAGGAATGACATCCATGGAGTGCAAGCTTTTGTGGACTCACCTGGGGGTCAAAGTGCATGGGTTTACCTCAGAAGAGGGGAAAGGCGATATGCGCAAGCGGTACACCCGGTCAGCTGACCCATATTAACAAGTTCTACATGCTCGGACCTGAAGGAACACGGGCCAGGACTGACTCAACCCTCGGAGGTTAGTGATCTCACAAAGATATTGGGTGTTGCCCAGCCCGCTGCTCAGAAAATGTCTGTTAGAGGGGTGCCATTGGCCAGTGCCTACGAGAATGCCACATTCCTCATTGAGCGTGCTCGAACCCGCAAGTCTAATAGGCTGTGCGAGGGCATTGATGACCTCATGGACAAGCCTCTGTTGGGAGATAGCGTCCCTTTCCACTGTCCGCCACAGCATACAAAGAGCTGCTCGGAATCATCTAGAGCTCCGTGTGTGGTCCAAATAGTGCAAAGCACACACCGGACACAGCAATGATAAGGCTGGATCTGCCTCCTCCTGGGGCAGTTGCTTAAAGGTTCACAGCTTGGCCCTGAAGGGGTGCCGTTAGAATCTTGGGCATGTAGCCCCGGTCAGGATCTTAGGATGACGTGCCGGACCGGGCTCCAGGCTAGTGTCACTGACAGAGGGCACTTGCAGGTCCCCGACCCTCTTGATGGAAGCGAGTGGAATCAGGAGGGCCACCTTCAGAAGATGACATATAGCTCAACTGACTCTAGCGGCTCGAAGGGTGTTCTCCGAGGGCCCACAGGGAGTGCGGATTGAACCTGTGAGGGGAACAGGCATGGCCTGGGAGGATTCAGCCTCTGGGCACCTCTTAAGGGACCTGATAACCAGGTCGTGCTCCCCCAAGGGCTTAGCCTCCACTGCATCACGGTGGGCCGGTATAGTGGCTACAACACCTACAAGGTTGAGGGGGACAGATCAGTCTGAATCTTAAAACAGACAAAGATCCAAGTGAGTGTAAGAGTTACCATCCAATTTCACTGATCCAGCTAGACATGAAAATATTGTCAAAAGTTGGTTGGTTGGATTAAGTTACTTTATAGACACCAGATAGCGGTGGTACAAATGAATGGATTCATTTCAGATTATTTTACTCTGAATAGGGGCACCCGGCAGGGTTGCCCTTTTCCCCATTATTGTTCTGTCTTGCTCTGGAACCATTAGCAGCGACAATAAGAAAGGATACAGGATACAGAGTTATTTGGTCTAAATCCGAAACTTTGGCTTTTCAGCTGGGCACCATCCAGTGGGCCAAACAGGGCATTAAGTATTAGGGTATTAGGATTAGTTAATTTTGACCCTTTAATAAAAATGTTTTCGAGTGACGTGGGCTTCATTACATTTATCTATGATTGGGAATGTTAATGTTATTCAAATTAATTGGATTCCAAAATTCAGCTGCTACAGTCTCTCCCTATAGATGTCCCTCTCTCATATTTCAAGCAATTTGATAGCATAGCAAAGTCCTTAATTTGGAATGGTAAGCGTCCCAGATTACATTTCAGTAAGTTGCATAGGCCGATTGACAAAGGTGGGCTAGGCCTAACCAAGATTTGGTTTTATTATTATCCATTCGGTCTCAGACATTTGGCTTATTGGTCGCTTCCACCTAAGAGAGCCTCCCTGGTTTTGTATTGAACAGGAAGTTCTTGCCCCTATTTCGCCATTGCATATCCTTTCTATCAAACAAATCTAAGTTAAATTACAAAAGCGAGTGAGTGAAAAGAGTGTTTAATTCAGACATTTATTTAAATGTTGCCTCGACCAAATGGCTGAACCCAATATTATGTATTAATACGTCCCCTTTCTGCTGGTTAGAGTGGCTTGTGAGGGAGGTTAATACACTCAGTGACCTATATGAAAGTGAAGTGATGAGATCCTTTGAAAATTTGGTTCAACATATTAGGATTCACAGATTTCAGTTCTTTAGGTATTTACAGCTATGCCACCTGATCTGTACTATTTTTGGGAGTAGCATACCTAAAGTGGCAGATACTCTGCCAGTGTTGATTACCGCTTTTGGAAAAGGTCATCAGTGTATTACTCCCTGCTAATTCAGAGTCTGGGGAATGGAGCTTTAACTTCTATCATGAGATTATGGGAGAAAGATTTAAACTTGGGATTGGAGGAGGGAATGCTGCATCTAGAGATGCGCCTTTATACAATTCAAGATTTTACATCAATAATATTGGACTCCCTCTAAATTACATAGGCTTGGTCTTAAAGACACACTCACCTGCTAGCGATGCCAATCAGAATGTGGAGATCCAAGAATTTTGGTTGAAGGTTCAGAGTTTTATGTGTGACCGTATTGGGCACTCAAATTTCATTTTGCCCCAGACTCTGTATTTTAGGTGATGGGGCGGTCATCAATATAGGGTATAAACACCACAAATTGGGTCCTAATCAGTGTTATGATCAGCAGACAGACTGTTTTAAGGGGGTGAAAGTCAGCTGGAGCGCCCTCATTTCAAGAGTGGTGCCCCGAGATGGGGAGGGTGGCAGCTTTCGAGGAAGTGTCATTTAGATGGCTGGGGAACTTGGATTAATTTGATGGGAAATGGGACAGCTATTTGGCATTCTTTGAGGGCTCTCAGGGAGGGGCAGTGGAGAGAGAAGTATAGTTTGAAATGTGTCTGATTATTATAAATATTTGTGTGTGTGTGTGTGTGTATACTCATGTGTGATCACAGAGATGTTTGTTGAGGGTCAGGTTAAGGTTGGGGATTGAGAGGGGGAGGGGTAATAGTGGGGACAGATGTTTATTCTGTGAATATATGTTTTGCTTTTCTTTGTTAACTGTATGAATCAATAAAAAAATGTAATCAGAGCTTTTGAAATAGACTGTTGTCCAAAAAGCAGAGAACCAGAATGATTTCCAATAGTTGAGAAGATTTGATTTCCACTGTTGTTGCAAGGCCAAAGAACTCAAATCCATTGCTATTCAGAATCATGTTTCTTATGAATGTATGTACAAATTAAAAATTTTCTTGAAAGAATTATCTCATACATCATTAAAAAAGTATGCTAGAGCCCATACTAAAAGCCTTAGTCAAAAAATAAATAAATACAAATAATAAATAAAAAGAACAGGAGGTTATAGCAGTTTTTCACTACCATATTGGCTAGTGGACATTGATTTAGTGCGTGTGAATCAGGAACAATTTTTTTCCCCATAACATCAGTTACTGACACACATGGAATTGACCAAATTTGAAGGGAACTTCTCGGTTACCCTTACACTTTAATCTTGGTTCCCTGTCATGGCACACATTAGTTATGTTTTAGCACCAGCTTGTGGTAGTTTGATGTAACAACAAAATGAACATTGTTAACTGTGTACTGTTTTCTAAGTGGTTTGTTCAGATCATGTGACTCTTAGGTTAGAGGTTGATCAGGAAATAACCTCAGTGTTCCAGATTCTATCCATGCGGTTGGTCAAGAAATATCTTCTCTCTGTTTCCTTTACATTTGTGCCTTGGAGAGCTTTTGCTTTTTTACAAAAAGAATAAGAAAGAGGAAAGAACATAACAGTAAAAACCCTCAACTTTACTACAGCGTCTGAACTTTTCTGACTCCTGTTAGCTATCTGTCAATTTTGCGTAGATGAAACACGCATCTAGGACAGAATAGTAAAAAAGCAACCCCTCAGTGGGCACTATAGTTCAAGGAAAGCAAGCTCTATCATCATCACGCCTGGTAATCCTAGACGGCATTAGCGATACATGATGGCGGAGAAAGCTACTGAGGTTGAAGAAGCAGCAGAGCAAAATCAGGCATGAAACACCCCCAATGCAGCATCGTTTTACAGCCTGGGGTGTCAGAGATTCCTGTAATAAACTTGATACTGAGAGTATAATGCAACAGCCTCAAAGATCAATGCAAACGATTTGTCACAATCCCCAAGTTCCGCCATTCACTTCCTCACCATGTAAAGAAACACCACAGCCGCCAATAAAAAATGACTCTAATATGAGTGAGATTGCTAGGTACTTAGCACGCAGAGAGCTTGTTAACTCTGGACTTTTCAAGTTTGACGATCGCCCAGAAAATTATTGGGCGTGGAAGTCATCTTTCGTTAATGCTATTGAAGGATTGCGCTTGTCAGCCACTGAGAAATTAGACCTTCTATCAAAATGGTTAGGAGAACAGTCTTCACATCATGTGCGGAGAATTAGAGCCGTGCATACAAGTAATCCAGACATAGGCTTAAGAAAGGCTTGGGAGCGCTTGGAAGGTTGTTATGGCTCTCCAGAAATTATTGAGAAATCACTCTGACAGGATTGATAACTTTCCAAAGATTACAAACAAGGATGCTAAAAAACTTAGAGAACTCGGAGATCTTCTACAGGAAGTGGAGTCTGCGAAACATGAAGGTTACTTACCTGGACTTACTTATCTTAACACTGCACGAGGTGTAGCTCCCATCGTAGATAAGTTACCGTATAGTCTTCAGGAGAAGTGGATGACTCAAGGTTCTCAGTACAAAACTGTACATCAAGTTGCCTTTCCACCATTCTCATTCTTCTGCGATTTCATCTGCAGAGAGGCTTGAACACGCAACGATCCAAGTTTTGCTCTGTCTTCAGGAATCCATAGTGTGTTAAAACTGGAGCAGCCAGTTAAAAAACTAGTGAAAAGTTCAGTTTACACTCATAAGACAGAAGTCTCTTCTGACACTGTGAGTCAGACATGCAGCTCAAATAGTGAGTTGGATAATGTGGATAAGAACTGCCCAATTCATAAGAAGACTCACCCTCTAAAACGTTGCAGGGGTTTTAGAAGCAAACCTTTAGATGAACGTAAGGCTTTCTTAAAGGATAAAGGTATTTGTTATAGGTGTTGTGCTACTACCACTCATCTGGACAGAAATTGTAAAGCGGTTATAGAATGTAAAGAATGTGGCAGTGATGCTCATATTGCAGTACTTCATCCAGGACCACTGCTTCCAACCTTATCAGATTATGGGGGGAGGGAAGAAAAGAAACTTCTCAACCTGCTGTTATTTCCAAGTGCACTGAGGTCTGTGGATATGGCAACAATTCACAATCTTGCTCTAAGATTTGCCTGGCTAAAGTTTATCCAGAGGGCCATCCAGAGAAAACAATCAAGCTTTATGTGGTTCTAGACGACCAGAGTAATAGATCACTTGCCAGAACTCAGTTCTTTGACTTGATGCATGTCAAAGGAGAGAACTCATTATACACCCTACTGTGCAGGTGTGACAAAGATGGCAGGAAAAAGAGCCACAGGTTTCGTTATCGAGTCTTTAAATGGAGAGACAAAAGTAAAACTGTGCAAAGCCTCACACAGTGGAGGAATTGTTACAAGCAGAAAAAGTCATAATTAAAAGCATGCAAAGGGAAGCTTACACAGAAGAGTTTACCGGCATTGTCAAAACAAATGACGTTTCGAAACACAGTGCTCTGAAAAAACTAAACCCTTACATAGACAAAGGAGGCCTTCTCAGAATTGGAGGTAGGCTTAAGAATGCAAATCTTGATCTCAAAGAAAAATTTCCTGTGATAGTTCCAGGCCGCAGTCATGCTGCAAAATTACTTGTGGAACATTACCATGATCGAGTCAAGCATCAGGGTCGTGTGTTCACTGAATCCGCTATCCGTAATGCAAGAGATTGGATTATTGGTGTTAGGAAGCTTATCAACAGAATTCTGCACAAGTGTGTCATATGCAACAAGCTTCGTGGGAAGGTAACGGAGCAGAAAATGGCGGACTTACCCATTGTTCGTCTAAGTACTGAACCTCCTTTTACATACATCGGACTTGATGTATTTGGACCTTGGACAGTCGTCGCGAGACGCACACGAGGAGGACTAGCACAAAGCAAAAGATGGGCTGTTCTCTTCACTTGTATGAGTACTCGTGCCATACATATCGAACTGATTGACTGCATGGATTCATCCACCTTCATAAATGCCTTGAGAAGGTTTTTTGCTTTGCGAGGACCTGCCAAGCAAATCCGTTCTGATTGTGGGACCAATTTTGTAGGGGCTTGTAAAGAGCTGGAAATTGTACTGACTGATTCTCAGGACCCCAGCATAAAAAAGTACCTGGATGGAGAGGGCTGTTCATGGATCTTCAATCCACCTCATGCATCCCACATGGGAGCAGCCTGGGAGCGGATGATAGGAGTCTCTAGACGCATATTAGATTCCATGCTTCAGCAGATTAGTTCTTCTTGCTTAACACATGAGGTGTTGTCTACCCTGATGGCAGAGGTTACAGGAATTGTCAATTCAAGACCTCTCGTTCCTATTTCAACAGACCCAGATTCACCTTTCTTGTTGACACCATCCATGCTTCTAACTCAAAAGGGTTATGTACTCCGTCCACCTCCAGGTGAATTCAAGGAAGCTGATCTCCACAGACAACAATGGAGAAGAGTGCAGCATCTTGCTAACACTTTCTGGAATAGATGGAGGCGTGAATACCTTGTAACGCTTCAAAGCCGAAGTAAATGGCAAAAAGATCAGCGAAATCTCAATGAGAGCGATGTGGTCCTTCTCAAGGATGCTCAGGCCAGCTTCCAATAATGGCGGAGAGACGAGCGGTCGCATAATTATAGATCTCCCGGCAGGTTTGAATCCCCCTCAAGGTTTAATGCCATTTTAATGATATAAAAGTTACTGAAGATAATGCCAGGGGGACGGAAATCAAAAAACAAAGGAAAGACTCCTGTTAATTCAGAAGAGGACGTTTTAGTACCGAGTGAGAGCGAGGACAGCACCTCGTGCGCTGACAAGTTAACAGACGCCGATATCATGGAGGCTATGAAGGTTAGCATCATTGACGAAATAAAACAAATACACACAGACATCTCTAAAGAGCTCATCGAGGCAACGGAGCAGCTCAAAAGGGAGCTTAGTGATTTTAGAGGAGAAATGAATACCAAACTGAACGCTATTGAGACCGACATAAAAAATGTAACGACAAGAGTAGAGGCGACTGAGGATAGAATCACTGAAATGGAGGCCTTTAGCACGGATGCGAGAGATATGCTATCACACTCACTTGAACTACAGGAACAACTCCAAACACGGCTTGAAGACTTAGAGGCACGCTCCCGTAGAAACAATTTAAGGATCCACGGCATAGAAGAGGAGGCCGAAGGAGACGATATAACGGGTTTTGTGGAGAGATTTATCAAAGCAGAGCTAGCTCTTCCCGACACCCCCCTCGGAATACAAAGGTGCCATCGCTCACTGGCTGCTAAACCTCCTCATGGAGCTAACCCAAGATCAATCGTCCTATGCTTTCTAGAGTTCCAAATCAAAGAGCGTGTGCTTCAATCTGCTTGGAAGAAGAACAACATTCAATACAAAGGGAAGCGCATTTTCTTTGAACAGGACTACACCAATGACATCTTGGCAAAGAGGAAGGCCTATGCCCCCGTTAGAAGAGCTCTTAAGGAAAAAACCTTCGCTGTCAGATGCTACACCCAGCGCGACTCCGTGTTCATTTCCAAACCGGTCCAGTGATTTACAGAGATCTTCAAGAAGCCGCGAACGACCTGAAGGGAAGAGGAGTGATTAATGCCGAAACTTTCAATCAAGTGACTAAATACAAGGATCCTTCAGGACCAAGGATGGTAAAATCAAAACATGGAAAAATGCGGGTACCTCGCGACGTCAACGGGAGAGGATCAAAGACATCCAAGAAAAATTTAAAGAATTTCGCCGCAGCGTAGACGGCACTAGCTAAGGTCAATACCGAGCTGTTCACCAGTGAGATTTTTCATTCTTAACAGCTTTCCTTAACTCTAATTGTAATCTGGGCCTTGCCGCCGGGAAATGCATGCTTGCTTTTCTCCACCACGCGAGCTGCTCTGATTTAAGTCAGAGGATACGACTCGCATTGAGAGGGACTCCTTTGGTTTCAGAGGATTCCGCTTTCAGCTCAGAAGCAATCATGACACTTCACCTTTGGAAGTCGATTTTGTTCTTGTTCATTTGTTCTTTATGTTTTGTTTTAGATAGACCAACATTTCATAATTTTTCTCTTAACCATTCAAGCTGTTCAGTAATAATAACGTTTCCTAAAAAATAAAATGATTAAACAGAAATATAATTTTATTACTCTTAATGTAAATGGCTTACACAATCCTGTAAAAAGGGGTAAAGTCATAGCCAAAATGAAGAGAGAAAAGCAAGATGTAATATTTTGGCAAGAAACGCACCTTTCAGATACCGAGCATGAAAAACTTAAAAAATGGTTTAAAAATTCGTACTATTCTTCGTTTAAACATAGCAATGCAAGGGGAGTTTCAATACTCATTTCAAATCATGTAAATTTTCAGTTTACCTCACAGGTTGCAGATGTTGATGGACGATACATTTTAGTAAAAGGTTTCATTGATCATAAGGAGGTTACATTAATGAACATTGTTAGGGGTATAACAGTTATGATCTGGATCAGATAAGGAGAAAGAAAAACCAGGAGTCAAGAAGTTCAATCAAAGAATCCAAAATTTACTGAAGAATAGTTTGCAGTGAAATTGGTACAGCCAACGGCAAAGTCTCACGAGGAGATCGAAAGCTAACTCATACCTTACACAAAATTTTACATCAATTATACCATTTGCAAGGACGTATATTCTATTATTTAACTCCTGATTGGCTAACAGAGCATAAAGTCACAACATATAGATAGCTATAGCACATCAACATTAATCAGCGCAGTTGTCGTCCTGGCCCGAGATTTACATCTGAAGTGACCTCGCAGATGGTCTCGGCGTCTTCGAGTCTGCCTGCTGTGTCTCCCTGGGTTCAAAACCTGGGTAGAAGGTCAATACGCACACTACCGAAACACTGACGAACGACAGTGTTTCTCTCGCACTAAGGGAACCAGAGCACCCATTTATCAGGTCATTTTAACCAAAACAGTGAGATAAGAAATATTCACCCTTCAGGCAAAGGAGAGGAAAGAAATAATAAGAGAAAATTTACACTTCTGCTTATTCAAGTGCTATTACATAGGATTTTAAATCATATAATTAGTCATGGACAGGTAAAAATCAACCACAGAATACATCTGGAACATATGTTTAACATTCTCCCTGGTGTCTCATCTCAAGCTTATTCCCAAGACGACCTTCAAGTCAGCCTCCGTGCAGAACAGAGAGAGAGGCTTCAAGGAATGTGCATGAAATCAAAAATAAACTCTTAACACACATATGATTTGAAGTATATTTCAGTTATGCATAAGAAAAATAAAACTGATTATGTGCGAATGCATATAGTTAATTCATCACTTTATTAAAGAAGTTTAAGCAACAGAATATAGATACATAGTGATCAATACATCTTTATATATGTATCGATATAACTGAAGAGACAAGGGATTTTTGACCTTCCCCCTTCAGTCCCCCGTTTTAGACCAATGTGGGGTCCAATACCGCCACGTTTGGTCTACCAAGTGAGGTCACTACAGAAGGTGGAGTGGTAATGCATGCTCCCCTGACGGGTCACACTTGTCTCTTTGCCTTATTGCGGACATGCTGGATACTAAAAATTCCCAGTCCCCACGCAAAGGCTCTCCCCCTTCCACTCACAACAGGGCATTGATGTTATCCTTCTTAAGTTTCTCTTCCAAGCGTGTCGTCAGTTTTCTCAGTCGGTTCTCCTCCTCGGAAGGGTTCAAGTTACTGCAAGCAGACCTGCATACATAAGGAAAAAAGAAACGAACACACATCCACACACACAGACAAAGGACACCCACTCCCCCTCCACCGACCTTTTTGCATAATGAGGGTAGTATCGGGATAATTTGGGGAGTGACCAAGCCAATATGTCACTGTCTCATTTCCGTCCAGGCGATAACAACGATAATTTACCTTTTGGTACATAGTCGGAATTAAATTTAGACCCTCAGTTGAATTTAGACATGGGTATTGTACCCATGATGGACGGTTATCGATCTCCTCGCAATCCCAATGCGTTGAAAACGCATGGAATCTCCCTGTCCAAATTGAAATTTGAATCCACATCAAAAATGATAAAGCGATCAGAATTAAAAATACCAACGAGAGCGAAAGTACCAATCGGATGAAAGCTCGTTTCACTTTCAGTCGTTTCTCACTACGCACTTCTTCTTGAAGAATTAGCAGCTTCAGTATGTCGTCGGATTCAGCCATCTGTAATGATAAAACATCTGTTCTAGAATTCTAGAATTTTAACATACACGACAGACATTTAATGATCCCGTGGTAGTAAGTTGTTACACTTTTCAAGTGGTTTCACCTGTGACCAATGTCTCCATACTGTACCCAAAACACCCCTGTCCAGTAGAACAGAGGTGTTAGTGGTCAATATCACCTGATAAGGCCCATCATATTTCGGACCTAAGGGGGAAACTATCTCCCGCTGTAACATTACATTGTCACCTATTTCAGGCAAAGCAGGCATGTCTTTTTGCTCAACATTATCTCGATCTGCTTGTCGTGTGCTAACACTAACCCGTGTGTCTCGCAGACTGTCATCCAAAGCTTTCAGATAATTTTGTAAAGCGTCTTTCAAAGGCCCGGATGGTCCCTCATGTTGCAAGGGGGCATCCCAGGGCAGCCGCATGTAGCGACCTGTCATTACCTCAAAAGGGCTGAGCTGTGTAGTCTTGTTAGGGCTGGCTCTCATGCTTAACAAAATCGTTGGGACAGCCGCATGCCACCCTTTCCCCCACTCCAACAATCTCTTTCTCAATGAAGTTTTAAGCATACAATTAGTGCGTTCAATAGATCCGCTAGATTGGGGCCTAAATGGAATGTGAAAGTGTTGCCTCACCCCCATCAACCTCATGACATTTTTCATCACCTTCCCAGTAAAATGTGTACCCTGATCTGAATCAACTTGTAAGGGCAAACCCCATCTTGGGAAAACTTCATTCAACATAATCTTGGCGGTTGCATCTGCTGTGAAGTTTCTCAGTGGAAATGCCTCAACCCATCTGGAAAACAGATCAACAATCATTAGAATGTATGTAAAACCTCCACTAGGGGGCAGTGGACCTATGAAATCAATTTGGAGGTGTGTCCATGGCCCTTGAGGTCGAGGGGCATGTCCTAAGGGAATTTTCAGCTTAGAAGATGAATTAACCTTAAGGCATACTAGACATCTCTTACAAAAATCATTGCAAGAAGCCCTCAGTCGTGGCCACCACCAGGTTTTGGAAATCATTGCATGTAGTTTTTCAGGACCTGCATGTGCCAAACCATGATACAAAGACATTAGTTCAGTTCTAGCAGAAACAGGACAAACAAAACGCTTATTAAATTTCCACAGTCCTTCTGCATTCTTCTGAGCTCCTAATTTCGTCCATTGTTCTATCTCTTCCGAGTCGTCTTTATCATAGAGTTTAAAAATGTCTCTGGGGGTCTCCCTCTCCTGAGGAGCAAGAGCCATAACACTCACGCAAGTCTCAGTCCGTGTGCAGCCTCTCTGGCAGCTGTGTCAGCAGCTCGGTTTCCTGTGGCCTCAGGAGAATTGTCCGTTGCATGTCCAGTGACTTTGATAACTGCTCCTGTTGCAGGAAGATCACAGGCATTCATAAGTTCTTTTACCTGCTGTTGATGAGAGATCGGCAGACCGACAGTGGTTACAAATCCTCTGCGTCTCCACACAGGGCCGAAGTCATGAACAGCACCATATGCATAACGGCTGTCAGTGTAAACATTAACTCGTTTCCCCTGGCCAAACTGCAATGCTCGTGTCAATGCGACCAGCTCGGCCACTTGAGCCCCTCCTCCTGAAAGAGAAACACAGTCAACAGTTTCACCATGTTCATTTACAACCGCCCAGCCAGTGAAGCGTTTTCCCTGTTCATGAAAGCTGGAACCATCCACGAACAGCTTCATGGCATCAGAAAGTGGTTCAGATTGAAGAGAGCTCTGACTGTCCGTCTCGATCAGTCGGGCACAGTTGTGTGCAGTTCCTTCTTCTGGAAGTAAGGAGGCAGGGTTGATAGCAGTTTCTATGTCAATATTTATATCCACATTTTTACTCAAGAGAGTGGTCTCTCATTTAGCTCGTCTTTGATTAGAGATAGAGCCTAAACGAGTGTTTGTTAACAGTTTCAAAGTCTGGTGTCTAGTGTGCAGTATCACCTTCTGATGAGTCACAATGTCCTCTGTAATCTTTACGGCCCATTCTGCACAGTCGCATATCAACAGGCACGGATGCTGTCCTGCCATTGAAACAGGAATAGGAGCTGAGTAATAGCCTACCATCCCATAGGAGTTTCTTCCTGGAACCCGTTGACCCAGGGCCGCTGAATAGGATCGAGTTCCCACCCATGTCCATAGATGGAACGGCCTGCTGGCATCGGCATGACGTAATGCTGGGGAGGAAGCAAGAGTTTCTTTGATACTCACAAACGCCTCCTCCATCTCTTCAGTCCAGTTGATCAGCTCCGATCCAGGTTTTCCTCCTTTCAGCGCCTCTGTGAGTGGTTTAGAAAGTTCAGTGTATTCAGAAACATACTGGCGACAGTAATTCAAAAGACCCATTACTTGCCTTAGACCAGTAACCGTGTTTGGTTTTGGAAGTTCAATGATAGCTTTAACTCGTTCAGGAGTGATGCGTCTGCCATGCACACCCACAATTTGCCCCAAATAAGTCACTTCAGGCAGTGCTAGTTTTGCCTTCTTCAAGTTAACTTTGAATCCCCCGTTTTGGAGGACATTCAAAACAGTCTGTACAGCAGTCAAATGTTTAAACTTGGTTGGACTAGCAATTAAAATGTCATCCACATATTGTAGAACAACAGATCCGTCATATTCAAGTTGTTTTCTTACCGGATCAATGAAGGATGCTAGTACCTGATGAAACAGTGTGGATGAGTTGCAGAAACCTTGTGGCAAACGACTCCATGTCCATTGGCGACCCCTGCTGGTGAAAGCAAATCTGCCTTGATCCTCCTTGGCTAGGGACAAGTCCAAAACCATTAGAAATGTCTAAAGCAGTAAAAGACAATGTTCAGATCCTATCTCATGTAGGATAGTTGCGGGGTTGGCCACCAGAGGGTGCATTTTCTCAGACACTGCATTCAGAGAAGTGTAATCAATAGTCAAACGCCAGCTCCCATCCAGCTTTTTGACAGGCCACATAGGAGAGTTAGTGGGGGAGGCACAGGGGATCACAATTCCCCGTTTGCATAATTCATCAACAACCGTGTCAGCCCCTTCTCGGGCCTCATTTTTCAAAGGATATTGTCTTTTAGCCTCATGCAAAGGGCCCGGGATGCTCAGTGGCTGAATCTGTGCTAAACCACAATCATATTTATCTTTGGCGCATACATCAGGGAATTTGGAAATTATAAACTTCCACTCAGAGCGAGTCTCAGTTAGAATAGCAGGTTCAGCCACTGCACATCTCTGCGTTTGGTGGGGGCCACTCTGAGATAAGCGAATGGTTTCATTGCAGCCAAGCACTAGCTTTGAAATGTTAAGAAGATTGCTAGAGACTGATCACCTCAGACCACATTTTGACATAAATGCTCCTATACTTTTGCTATGTTTCACGCCTGCACTTATTTAGCCCAATCTGTTGCTTTAATGCATTCTCTCACACAGGGGCCCACATCTGCTCACAGCAGACCACATTCATTTTCATTGTGTTTTTTTTTCAATGAAAGTGAATGGTGACTGAGACTGAACGCTCTTTGGTCTTGATCACTGATAAAGTGTCTCAGTGTTCCCTGCTATCAAAGTAGAACTGCATTTGTTTTTCTGTCAGGCAAGCTGAGAGCACACACACTTTTTCCCAGAAAATCTTATCAAATTTCACAGTCTCAGTTTTCACACACCATTCATAAGCCCACTGCGGTTCAAATTTAGAACAACATATTTACTTCCAAAGGAAGTAAGGGTCAAATTTAATTCACACATTAAATCTCTGGCCATTAGAGGTACCGGAAGGTGTTCTACCCTTCTCCTTTGACTCATACTCTAAGGGCACTGTGAATTTTTTTACAGCATTTTTCTGCCTTTTCACAAACAGCCTCGAAACCCTCACTCAAACTACACAGATCACAGCCGACTTCCTGCCCAATAATTTTTGCCACTCTATCATGCTGGGCAATCAAACTAGACCATCGGTCCATCATATTTGGAATTGCCTTTTCATGGTTTAAGGGAATACCACCCAGTTTACAAATCCATGAATAGGCAAACACGGATAAATATTTGGCCCTATCAGCGTCTTTTTTGTTCTGCAGCCAGTCAATCTGCTGCATGACTTTCCAATCAGAATCAAACCCCTGACTGACCATTTTCTTAATGAGCTGCGCACATTTCTTTGATTTGAGCTTGTCAGAGCAGAGCTGTTTACAGCATATGCCCTCCTCGTTTTGGTCAGAACTACTCAGAAAATTCCCTTTATCAGACATTTTTCTTGGTCACAGTTGAAAATCACTACCGAAAAGATTTAAGCAGCCAATATTTTACGCGGATAAATTAACTATAACAGCAACAGTCCTGGATTTCTACACAATTTCACCAACATCCTGGTCACATATACTGATCCATACCAATTAGGGTCACAATTTATTTATTTACTCGGGACCGCTCCTGATGCATCCCTGGCAAAACAATCCCTATTGTATTTTATTTTATAACTAATATCTGAATCCCTAACTGCCTGATTCACTAAGCTCGGGGATCCCCTATCTGAGCTGGAAGAAATTGAGCAGGTTTACGGTGCCACTGAACCTCCCGTCCAGGGACGCACTTCTGCCGGGGTGGTGCTACACCAATGCCCACCTGAATCCAATGCCCACCTGAGCACCCCACAGAGCACGTATCACTTGCGCTGTTTGTTGTTTTAACCCGCACTCTGCCGGTGTGGAGCTACACCAATGCCCACCTGAGCCCAATGCCCACCTGAGCCCCCCACAGAGCACTAATAGCTCTCTCAGCGACTTTTCTTCACACGCCTCGTCGGAGTGAAGCTCTCCCGCTCCCCTTCAAAATCTCTTCCAGTCAGACAGCCCTAACACTTAATAAAAGCTTCCTACCTTGTTTGCTGATTTGCCAGAAATGTCACCACGGAGTGATTGCCCGCGAATCCTCCACCAAACTGTTAGGGGTATAACAGTTATGACCCGGATCAGATAAGGAGAAAGAAAAACCAGGAGTCAAGAAGTTCAATCAAAGAATCCAAAATTTACTGAAGAATAGTTTGCAGTGAAATTGGTAC